>NC_091792.1:109673560-109976590 GCF_041296235.1 Equus asinus | reverse complement strand
TGGTTGAATAAATGAACTTGAGAGAAAGATGTTATCTTAATTTTACAGACAAAGGTTCATAACAATAAAGTGATTTGCCTGATGTCATACTGCTACTAAATGGCCAGGCCAGTCAGTGTTCCAATCCCAACTCTCTCATAATGAGTACAGACTCTCTCTAATGAGTGGAAAATTGCAGAATCTCAATTATGCAATTGTTTCCCCAAACAGGTAACTCATTTTTAAAAAATGCCTTTACTTAAAGTAATTCTGAGATAATTTGGGATGTTACTTGAGCATCATTTCTGAGCCTCTAACAATTATAGGCAGGAGACAAATCATGTGCAATGCCATAAAGACATAACTAAGTTCCAGAAAGGAGCTGAATTAATAACTTAATTCCTGTCTCCTCCGTTCCTTTTCAAATAGAGATTTTGTTTAAGTGAGTGTAGTCTTAGGAGAACAAAGATGATGACTTTATCTCCAGACCCACCTCCATGGCCATTAGAATACCGCTGAAGCTCCTCATGCCTCCTCCTGTCCCTAGTAAGTGTCTGGAAAATGTAACTGTTTTCTACATCTGACCTCCAGAGAAGTCTGGCAAATTGGAGAAGTATTTAAAAAAAGACACTACAATAAATGCACTAAAAAGAACCAGAGATGTAGAAAAGAGAAAGAAGACCTGAGAAAGTAAATGAGCAATGTTGATGTTTTGTTTTGTTTTAAACTATCATCTATGGACAACTCTTTTAGAAATGGTCTTTGGAAAACCAAAGGCAAAAATGTTTGAATGGCAGACAATGGGAGTTCTATTTCTAAACTCATACAGAATGTTCAAGGTTTGGTATCCATGTTTACTTTAGAAATACATCATATGCAAACAATTTGAAATGCAAACTTCAAAACATTTTGCAATCTAATTAAATACTTGAAAAGAGAATCAATTTTGATGATCGTATTGCACTTATAAAGATAACTTAAATGTGGTTTTTAATTAGAAATATGATTATCTACTTTTACATAGTTTTAGAACTACTATATAGAACCACTAAATGCTGTCATTATAAATCACAGAGAAATATTAACAACGAACAAATCCTATGTTCAATCAGTCATTATTTTCACATCAAATTTATGCTCTAATTTCACTTCGCTGGCTTGGTCCTTTTTGGTAAAATCCAGAGCTGACATGATAGGATCTTATGTGGTGTTAAAAATCTCCATGAACTGTGTCAGTCCTGGTAACCTAGTGGTTAAGTTCAGCATGCTCTGCTTCAGCAGCCCAGGTTCGGTTCCCAGGCATGGACCTACACAGCCCTGTTAGCAGCCATGCTGTGCTGGTGGCCCACATGCTAAAAAATAGAGGAAGATTGGCATGGGTGTTAGCTCAAGGTGAATCTTCCTCAGCAAAAAAAAAAAAAAAAAATCTCCGTGAACAAACTATGCAGCCCTGGAGCATAGTCAACTCTCCACAGCAGGGTCTTCGCATTCACAAGTAAACCCCTCAGTTATAAGAGGCTTCATTTTTAAAAGCCTCCTGAGTGCTGACAACAGAAATCAGAGCCCCAACAGAAATCAGAACTAAATCATTATAAGCTTTTTAATGTAACACTGATGTGGATCATAGTCTTGTGCATTTTTTAAACATTATCTAGGAGCCCGGTCCCATGGCCGAGTGGTGAAGTTCGTGCACTTGCTTCAGAAGCCCAGGGTTTCACCAGTTCAGATCCTGGGCGTGGACCTGGCACCACTCATCAAACCATGCTGAGGCGGAGTCCCACATGCCACAACTAGAAGGACCCACAACTAAAAAAATATACAACTATGTGCTGGGGGGGGCAGATTTGGGGAGAAAAAGCAGGAAAAATGAAATCTAAAAAAAAACAGAAATTATAAAAAAAACTTTATCTAAAGAGTATTTTAACAAAATACCACAGACTAGCTGATTTAAACAACAAAAATCTTCTCATAGTTTGGAGGCTGGACATTTGAGATTAGGGTGCCAGCATGGTCAATTTCTGGTGAGAGCTCTCTTTCTGGCTTGTAGATGGCCACCTTCTCACTGCATCCTAATATAATATGGTGAGGAGAGAGATTGCGAGCCAGCTCTCCAGTATCTCTTTTTATGAGAGCACTAATCCCACCAAAGGGCCCCACCTTCATGATTTCATCTAAACCTAATTATTTGCCAAAGGTCCCATCTCCAAATACTATCGTATTAAAGTTAGGGCTTCAACAAATGAATTTTGGGGGGATACAATTCAATCTATAGCAGAAATCTAAATAATGTCAATGAGTGAAGATGAGGTGGAGGAAACATTCCAGGTGGAAGGCACAGTAAGTGCAAATGCTATGAAGCAAGAACTAGCTTGGAGTATTTGAGGAACAAGAAGGCCAGTATAGCTAAAACAGAATGAGCAAGTGGGAGAGTGGTAGAAATGAGGTTGGAGGGACCGACAGGAGCCAGATTACATAAAGTATTACAAGAGCAATGAGGAATTTAGAGGTTATTCCAAATAGAATGTAAAGACATAGAAGGGTTTTGAAGAAGAAAATTATTTGATCTAATTTATGTTTAAAGGAAAATCACTCCAGTTGCTATGCAAAGAAATGACTGAAGGACAAAAAGTAAAACATCCTAGATTCGGGGGCCAGCTCTGTGGCTGAGTGGTTAAGTTCGCGTGCTCTGCTGCGGCAGCCCAAGGTTCGGATGCTGGGTGCGGACATGGCACCACTCGTCAGGCCATGTTGAGGCGGCGTCCCACATCCCACAACTAGAAGGACATGAAATTAAGATATACAACTGTGTGCAGGGCCGGGGGGTGGGGGGGCGGTTTGGGAAATAAAGCAGGAAAAAAAAAAGATTGGCAACAGTTGTTAGCCCAGGTGCCAATCTTTAAAAAAAAAAAAAAAACCTCCTAGATTGGAGGCTCTTGGAAAAGTCTAATTGGGACATAATGGTGTTAATTTAATAGTGGTGGAAATGGTAAGAGGTGGTGGGACTCAGAACATATTCTAAAGATAGGGCCCACAGGACTAAAGTAAAAAGAAAAAAGAAATATTGAGGAATGAAGACTTACTCCTAAATTTTGGCCTCAGCAACTACATGAATGGTGGCACCATTTACGGAGATTGGTTAGAGAGGGAGAGGAGATGTGATGAGGAGGAAATTAAGAGTTCAATTTAACATATAAAGGTTCAGAAGCCTATTAGACATCCTAGTAAAGGCTGGATGTTGGGAAGGCCAAAGGAAAAGTTGAGGATGAACATATAATTTCAAAGTCACCAGCAGAGATATGGTATTAAAGCTACGGGACTGAATGAGATCATCTAAGAGAAAGTCTAGGAAAAGAAGAGACCAATAGCTAAACTCTGGCACTGCACATTTAGAGACTGGTAACAGGGGTAAAAGTCACCAGAGACTGAGGAAAGGCTGGCAGAGCTGTAGAAAGAAAACCCGGGGGGTGGGGGAGTGGTTCTGTGTATTCCAAAGAAGAAATGTATTTGACTATGTCATATTCAGCTGAGAGCTTAAGTAGGAAGATGACAGAAAATGGATCATTGGACTTGACAAGATGGAGGTCAATGGTGATGTCCATGTTTAGTGGAGTTTTAGTGGAAACAAAAGACTAATTGGGATGGGTTAAAGAGAGAACTGGAGATGAGAAAGTGAAGAAAGTAAGTAGAGACAATTCTTTCAAGGAGTTTTGTTTTAAAAGAGATCAGAGAAGTGCAACTGAAGAAAGACAACAGGTCAAGGGAGGATTTCCTTAACGGAAAATGATAGTAAGTTTGCGAGCTATGGGAATTTTTCAGGAGAGGAGAAACTGATTAAGGCAAGAGAGAGAGGGAGAATAACTACCAGACCAAAGACCCCGAGTCAGCAAGAGTTGATGAAATCCTGTGCCTAAGTGGAGAGGTTGGCCACATGCAATAACAGAGAGAATTCACTGACTCCAACATGAGGAAAGTCAAGGCGAGGGTTCATGTCCAGGTATGTCTTGGAAATTTGTTTGAGGAAACATAAGGTAGTTCTCTTCTGAGTAAAAAGGAGAGGAGACGGAATTTGAGGTTTTAAGAGAGTGAGTGTAAGGTAGTTATCACAGCAAATGAGAAAGTAAAATTTTATTTTATGATATAATGAAAGTGAGTTTCTCTTGGAACTTAATTTCCATTTGCAACATTGTTTGTATGGATAATTATTTCAAATAATGCCATTAACAATAAAGCCCACATTTCCAGGAAATATAACCCTAGTATTATTCAAATAAGTGGAATATTCCCTTCTCACACAACTAATAATACTACACTAATGAAATTTTGCTAACAATGTCCACCAAGTTGCTCATTACCTCCTATTAAGAAAGACACTTTTATATCGAATATCCTCTTTTTTTATTAAGAAACTAAAGCTGAAACCCTATTAAAACATATTTAGTTTCTGTTTTGGATAAAGAAAGTTCTGATTTTTTCAAGCAAGAAGTAATTCTTTCATAGAAAATAAGTTAGCAATGAAAGATCTCAATAAGGTGAAAAATAGCTTCTGTGTCTGATTATGGTGAAGAAAGAGAAAGAACAAGCCCTCTGGTGTCTTTTCTTGCCGTTGTATTTTCTGGAAAACACATTCAACATGAATGTTAAGGAAGAAAATACCTCCAGTAGATTTCCCTGAAAGTTTTAATAAAAGATTCAGATATACACATGAAGAGTTCAATTTATGCTTAAAAAGTTACTACTTTTTCATTATTATAATAGAACTTTGTCAATAAACAGAAAACAAAATAAATTCAACACAGAATATTTCATAAATAGACGTAGGTGTTCTGTGAAGAATTTTATATTCTAATCTCCTTTGTTTGGAAACTGTCATCCATAGCTCTAGTTTATTTGAGTCATTTCATATATATGTTAATGTCCTGTCCAGTTCCTACAACATTATGGAATTATTTCAACTGGGAAATGTCTACTCAACTCTCTAGATTACACGCATACTCAGAATGTGCAAAATCTAAATGAATCTACACATTCAGTTAGGACTTTCAGATGTCAACAGTTGCTGCTGCTCAGGTCTCCTGGGTAGTAAACCCTGAGACAGGGACTAGCCTGCAGGAAGATTGCAAGGGAGAGCTCTGGATATTATCACCTGGAGGGGAGGGGAAGGAGGCAGGATTGGGTAGAGGGAGAGGTTGGGCTGCAATACCTTCTCAACAAAGGCCTCAGCTGAGACCACAGGAGCTCTGAAGCCAGGATGGCGCTTAGAATTTGCCTCCAGTTGGAGAGGAGTGAGGCCTTTGCACCCCCATAAGGACCAGACATTGGGTATAAGCTGTCCCTGGGAAAGGGGCATAATTTGATCAAGGTAGCTTTCTTTAGCGGAGGACCATTCGCAGCAGAGATCCATCACACAGCAGCACTCCCATCAAGTGAAGGAAAAGTCCTTCAGTCCTGAAGGGGGAGCAGGGGGCAGCACATTATACAAAACCAAAGATAATCTTATCTCTATTGTAAAACTGAGAAACTATTATTATAAAAGACAGTTTCAAGGGCTGCCTTTGAAAACACAGAGTCAAATTAGTTCTCCCTACAGCTACAATATGCTCTGTGGGAATGAGTGTGAGCAGAGGATTTCTTCAGCCTGAATATGGGCCGACCTCAACGAGTACAGAGAGGTCCTGATTAGCTGATCAGAGCTGCGAACTCTAGTATGCACAAGATTCCCTATCATCATGTGAAAGAACTCAGATGGAATGTGACAGGTGCCACCTTTATCCTTGAGGACAGGCATTTAAATGTAAGCACAGGGCATTAACTACAACTTCGAAGGATGACCAAGGTAACACCTCTGCTAACCCCAGCAAGGGTCAATAACCTGGTTGTCCCGTCCCCCTAGGAACAGAGAATATTGAGGATTATCAGAGTAACACTCCCCTGTGGAAGATTGAGAGAATGTGGCCCCAATAACAATAGCAATGGTGACAGGCATACTAACAGTAGTTGTAGTAATAGAGTTAGTAAAACCACTTACCAAGTAATAAATACTTTCTATGTGCTAGGAATTGTATTAGGGACCCTAATTGAATTACAAAAAGTACAATAAATTCCAAGCCTCCTGCTAATAAAGAGCAAAACCTAGATTTTGATACCTATCTATCTAACTCCAAAACATTTTTTTTTTTTTGCTACATAAATAAAGGTCTAGAGAAAAAGTTACAATCTCACATACCTGCAGAAGTCACAGAAATAATAATGGGTGAAGTAGACTGCACATAACTTGCAATGCATATATTGTATGAGTAATGAAAGCTCTGATTAATCAGAGAAAGGGCACAGTTAATACTCAATTCCAGTCCAATGTTACCATTTGGAAATGTGAGCCCAATGTGGACAAATATACCAACTTTTCAAAGGAAACAAAAAATCATGGTGTTGTGTGAATTCGTCTAATATCTTAGCGTTGACTTAATTTTTTTAATAAATAAATAGTGCCTTGTGAGTCAAATAACATGCCTGGGATAAGGTTCAACTACTTCTGAATTGGAACATGCCTGGAAAGGTTCAACTACTTTTTCTAGGTGTCAATCTATTCTTGATTGGCTTGATAGAATTATAACCCTAAAGCAAGAACCTTGCAAATCTACTTGTATGCACGTCAATGGAATGAAGGTGAAGGAAGAGAGGACAGATAGAAAGCCTCAATGGTACACCTGGAGTAAAAGCAGAACTAATGATGGGAGCTGAGTGGGTGACCAACATCGCTAGTCAAGCAGCATCCACACTGATGAACCTAGCTAAAAGTGGACAATATCAGTTCAGCACCAATGCGATCAGAGTATAATTAACACTGACACAGTTATTTTTTGGATTGGAAGACTTTTTGTATCTATCACTAAAGGATATTTCCCATGAGAAGGAAAAAAGCTTCAAGAGCAGTAGATCAGGTAGGTGAGGAATTGGCAGCTTTGACTATGGCCCTGGAAATTAGTAGTAGGAATTAACAGCTGGGTTGTTGCCCTTTGAGTTAGTCTAAGAAGATCCTGGAGCAGCTGCCACTTGGAAACTTCATTGAGCAACCTGACATGGGGGAAAGCGGGCTTTGAACCAGCTGCTCATAACTAACTTACAAGGTCATTAGAGGGGTAGAAACAAATGTTTGCAAAGCTCCTTGAATGGAGCATAAACACAGGCTAGCACTTGGCCCAAATTCAGTGAGTGACGTAAAATGAATACATTCAGAGGAAAAAGGACTCCATCCTGAGCAGGAATGGAGGGAAAAAAGTATTTCTACTAACTCATACCTCAAGACCTTCTGAAATGATACAGTTCTAATCATTAGCATCAAAAAAGTCTAAGCAGGTGCCGGCCCAGTGGCATAGTGGTTAAGTTCAACATGCTCTGCTTCAGCAGCCCAGGTTCATGGATTTTGATCCAGGGTGCAGACATACACCACTCATCAGCTATGCTGTGGCAGTGACCCACATAGAAAGAAGAGGAAGACTGGCACAGATGTTAGCTCAGAACTAATCTTCCTCAGCAAAAAAAGTCTAAGCAGTATTATAAAGGAAAGCAATAAATTATCTCATGAAAATATTAATTAATCCAAATTAACTGTTAACCACCCTCTGCTGCAAACTGTTGGGTACTTCCAGAAAAAAAATGAGACAGGAGACAGATACATTTTAAAGTCAGCAAGATGATCAAGAGGTAAAGTTTTTGCCCCAGGAGTAGGAGGCCCTCACCATTCTGGTTACATGAGGGTATTAGGCATCTGGGTTTAGCGAGGGCATACAGAGAGGTTGAAAAACTGAAAGAAGTGAGAACGCTGATGGCCAACTGTGCATATTGATAATATTGCCCAGGGAAAGTCCAGCTCAAATAATCCCTTTCGATGGCCATACAGGGTAGATCAAAGAGTGTTTCAATCACTCAGAAACATTTCATCCTTTTTAAGAAGCTCTACCTCTAAAAGATGGACTGACATACAAGGGAGACAGCCCTAGACTGAATATGAGGACACCCGGATCATAGTCCTAGTTACCACTAACTAGTCATGTGACCTTGGGCAACTAGCTTAGCTGCTTGATCCTCAATATCTTTTTCTGTAAAAATGGAGGTAATTATACCTGCTTTTCTTTCTCACAGTTTTAATGAGGATTTTGTTAAATAATAAATTCAAATCTCAGGAAACTATAAAATCCTGCCCCAGTATGTCACTCTAACAGTTATGTTCCTATGAAATCAATTTTCTTTGATACTCATACTCCATACATTCAAGGACTGTCCATTGTCTAGAAAAAAAAAGCATCTTGAACAGACCTATTCACATTTTTGGCTCCAACTATTGCTTTCTGAGTTCTCCACGCCAGCAAACACATCTTGTACTCTGACTTGGTGGTTTTACTCAATCTATATTCTAACTCCAGAAAAAAATCCTCCAAGACTCAACTCAGGTTTGCCTCCCTTCTCAGATGAACCCAGCCCGTAATGCTCTCCTTTTCATGCAAACTCCAACATCCCTTACTATCAATATCACTAATTTAGCAATTAATAGTATTCTATTACCATTTCCTAATGCTGCTGTGCACTTTTCTCTCATACATAATTAAAATCTTTGCCTGCTTATGTCACATTTCCCTAACCAGACTACCTGTAAATGGAGGACAGCAGGGACTATGCCTTCAACATGTTTGTACGTCCCCCATCACAGGTGGTAGAAGGCCCTGCTAAACAGCTGAATCTATTTCACAGCTCCCCTGCAATCACTACACTGCTGTAAAGCTGCCTGGCATCGCAAGGACTCCCAGCTTCACAGTCACGACCCACTGAAGCTGAGCTTGGCCTCCCAGGTGCAAGATATCAGACACAATAACATTCCATCTTGGGTTTATTCCAGGATCCCTTCACTCCCCTCACAGGCTCTGCCTGTGTTGTAGCCCTCCGCACACAATTAAGTTGTGGAGTTTCAAGCGATCGTTGAACTTGCTTGTGTCACTAACGCCCCGCCCTCCAGGGAGGAGCTCTCAGAGCAGGAAGTCTGGCCTGAGCCAAGTATTGCCATAAAATTCAACTTTTCTTGCCATCGCTTTCAACGTTTGGTAGACCGAGATGGTTGTCAAGAAGCAATCACTTTTAAAACTAAACTTTTTAAAAATTAAAATGAACTTTTTAATTTAATTTAGTTTTAATTTATTTACATTTGTAAACTGAAGCAGGGTAAAATGGTTTTCTGTTAAACACGACTTAATTGTTCTGCCAAGACTCCTTTTCACTTTATCCGTTGAAAATTTAGCATTCAGAGTGAGGTGTGATGTAAGCATACAACACACACCGGATTCTGAAGACTTAGTAATGGGGAAAAAAATGTAAAATAGCTCTTTAATAATTTCCATATCGATTACATATTGAAATGGTATTTGGACACAGTGGAGTACATAAAATATATTATTAAAATTAATTTCATCTATTTCTTTTTTACTTTTTTAATGTGGGTACTGGAAAATGGGTACATGGCTTGCATTATATTCCTATTGGACAGAGCTGTTCTAGCTCATCACCTAGGGTATTGGAAAGTGTTAAATAATAGCTAAGAATATTATATAAACTATTTCATCTCATGCTCACCACAGATTCTTGAGGTATTAACCCTGTTTTATAGATGATAAAACAGAGTTGTAGCAAGATGAAATGACTTATCCGATATCCACAGCCAGTAGTGATAGAGCTGGGATTCATACTTAGATCTGACTGGCACCAAGGCCCATATTGAATAATTGATTGCTTGGGATACTTATCTCCCTTGAATTATGAAAGTATTGATCAAATATGCTCAGAAATTTATTTTTTGAGTACAGCCTAAATCACCTAGCCAATTACAAACATTGGGAAAATTCAGACAGAAGCTGGGGGAAATCCAGTCTCAGTCATTTCCAAAACAGAATCCAAATTGGACCAGCCAAAAGTATGATAATGGCAAAACCATGAGAAACAACTGACAGGGTCACAGAGCAACCAAAAGTCAAATTAGGCATAGGCTTAAACAGTTCCCAAAGCACTGTGTCACAAACATTTGCCAAAACAATGAATAAAATTGTTCATTCTTCAGTTTCTTTCATGTTGTTCTGGAAGGAATTTTTCCAAGCAATTCAATGTCTTGGCCAGTTGGCCTCCATCAAAATAACAGGAAAAGTACTGGTATATATTTTAAAGGTGAAGAATTGCTCCACGGCAGGTTAATTATTCGAAACTTGAATTTACACTCAGTGCACGTTAATTTCTGTCCCTTACTAGGCTCTCCAATGGCCTTTAGACAATAATAGTGACAATGAAATCCAGCCAGACTCCCTGATGCTGCTTCAGAGACTCATCAGCATCTAGAAATGGAATATGATTCTGTCATCCATTTTGTAAACCTAAATATTTAGAGTAAGACTGATAAATGAGACTGGCTGTATAGTTCATCACGTCATTGGAAGTGCTGATTCTCCAGGTTTATTTACTGAGTAAATAATATAAGAGTGTCTACAAATCTGTATCTGAGCTCTGTGAATTATTGGTCAGCACCAACAAGCTCAAAGAAACCCCTCTGAACTTAGCTTTTTTCCCAACTACACATACACAAATACCCATTTGCATGTATATCTTTGCATATATACATAACTTGGCTTGTATGGGTTGTGCTTTGCATTCAGATAGAAACATTTCTATGGAATGAATCAGATGGACCATTTGAAATCAGGTTACACGTCACCTTAGGTAGTGACACTAGGTGAGACCAAATTCTTTCTGTCAGTGCTAGATCTATCCAGAATTGTAAAATAGAAGAAAGGAACTGCTCCTAACTCTCCTGAGTGGATTGAAATCGATTTTCCTCCTGAAATCTGGAGTGTATTTACCCAGATATCTAGTCTATGTAACTTTCCAAAATGGCCCTGCACTTAACTAGTTGTCAATTAAAGTGTAAGTCAAACATATAGTTAAGGTGCCTTCTCTCACAGGAGTTATTTACATTTTGATAAGAAACTCTTAAAGCCTGAAAAGATTCATGACACTTGGGAATGAATATGTAACAGTATAAATTTCACAGAAAGGTATTGGGGAGAAAATAAGAAACAGATCAACTTCCTCAAATCTTATCATTTTGCCTGCTACCTACCCACAACAGCAGTCTTGCTTTTATGAGTACCATTTGGTGGGAAACATACATGCAAGTTTTACCCTCCAATCAATCCCCCACCCCCATTTTCCCTCTTTCCTTCCTTCAACGAGTATTTATAGAGAATGCCAAATATTTATTACCTATACCAGGCCAATGTAAATATACACCTTTTAGTTGTGGGTCTACGTGGTGTGTATAAGCATAAGGAAAAATCAGAGTCAGCTAACTTTAAACCCTTTGAAAATAATGGCAGAGACAGAAAAATAGATGCCCAAACCTCTCCTCTTTGAGTTTCCCAAATATCACTGACCTAAAGCTGGAATCTTTCGACTCTCTTTGAAGCCACTGCTGCTTGTTTTGCTCCTGCAGCTTTTTCCAGCTGCTGTCACATCTGTCTGAGATCACAGTAGGCTTGGCTGCTTTAATACTTTGGTATCTGTTATGTTAACTCCTGCTGGAACCTGGCACCTCAACTCTTCTATCAGCCCAGATCATCATCATTACCATCCAGACTGACCTCGGCCCCAGCCACCGGCTCTCATGTGGACTCCCTGTTACAGGCACACCTCAGGCAGCAGACAGTCGCAGACTACTCCCCACGGCTGTGGGAAGCAGTGATGAGCTGCTAAGCTCAGTCATATTTTATCAAAGCCTTTGATCTCTGGTTTGATCTTTGCCAAGATCTGTGACACAAACAGGTCTCTGCTCACATGGCAACTGGTGCTTACTAACTCAGTTCCCTCTTTATACTTTGAGCATCCTGCCGCCTATATATTAATGCTGTCTAACAAAATCAAAGGTCAACTTAAAAATAGGCACTTTGTAATAGAGAACATTTTTCCATTCACCCTATTGGCTCTTCACGGAGCCCCACGCTTTTGGAAGGCTTTTATTTGTACCTGCCTGAAGGGCATCATTAGATCATTTTCTGTCAGTTCCCTTTTGACTCAAAAGTTTTAGAGGAGCCACAAGGTAAAATAACTGTGTGTGTTGTACATTAACTTTATTAGATAAACATTTAACGTGTTGAACGTGCATCATGAGCAATTGAACTATAGTTCAGCAAGAAATGACAAA
The DNA here is from genome assembly GCF_041296235.1 of Equus asinus. Lineage (NCBI taxonomy): Eukaryota > Metazoa > Chordata > Mammalia > Perissodactyla > Equidae > Equus > Equus asinus. Next base: position 109,964,382 of record NC_091792.1, on the reverse strand, counting down.
AAATAGTCTTGGTTTTTTTCATGTATTTTTAATAGCTTTTAAAAAGAATGGGTCTAATTAAAGGAAAATCTGAAACAACTGTGAACAAGAGAATTCTGAAAACCTAGAAAAAATGAAAGAAGTAAGACATGTTGAATGGGATGAGAAAAACGAATTCATTCAGAGCTTGAACAGCTGACATGGGCAAGGATCATGGACTTGATTCTTTAGGGATGGGAAGCTCATATGGGGATTAAGAGTAAGAATGGAATTGCCAGAATCTCAGAAAGGATCATTTGAACAGTGGCGGTAGGCATAGATGGAACAGATGGACTGCTTACAGGCAAAGTATTTCAATGAAGAGAATCACTCAGGTAAAGACTAGGGCAGCGGTGGGGAGAGAAAACAAGCTGCACAACTAAAGTGAAGCAGCAAGATTTGCCAATGGATGCAACAAGTAAAGGGCAGATAGCATAAAGCTATCGCTGAGGTTTGGGGTTTGGACGTCAGAGAGAAAGACTGATACTCAAAGCTGCTGCCTTGTGTGAAATACTATTCAGGAGATAACTACAACGGGAAGGGCATGAACAACAACAAAAAATAATATCTTACCCTGGTTTCAAACATCACCAGATTGACCATCACCAGGCCTTAAAAGGCACATCAAAAATAGTCCAGAAGGCATTCCAAATTCAAGAAATCTAGTTTCAACATGAGAAAAAGATGGCCTTCAAATACCATCAGTATGCAGATTGATGCGGGGTCGGTGAGCCGAGGAGTCGAAAGAAAGATTTCTTAAACTCTTAAGATCTGGCAGTAGTGCTCTTTTATTTAGAGAATAGTGTAGCATGGGGACAGGACCCATGGGCAGTCAGAGCTTCTGCTGTCCCAAGTTGAGGGTTAGAGCTAAATTTAAGGCATAGGTATGTGAGTTATCTCTTTACAAGACAAAGAATATGTATAGGCATCTCATTGTTCATGTGTCCAGAACAGAATTCTTGATTTCTTCTCCAATCCATCTATTTTTTTCCCCGGTATGCACATCGCAGCTTACCAGCATCACCATCAACCTAGATAAACATGCAATAAACTAGGAGGTGACCTAGTTCCTCTCTTTATTCCTCTCTTTACTTCACCCTTGATATTCAAAGTTAGTCTTATAACTGTACTCTGCTCTCACATCGGCATCTACCACTGTGGACACAATGCCATCACCTTCACTTGACGATAACAGCCCACTAGGTTGTCCTCCATCTGCCAGAATGATCTTTCAAAAATGTCTATCAGACTTTATCATTTTCATGCCATATATATGTGTACATATACCTGCTATGTATGATAAGCAATAAATGTCAGTATAAATATAAATATATTTCCAGAGAACTTACAATAAAAAACAAACTACTCACCAAGACCTAAAAGATCTGGCCCCTCCTACCTCTTCAACATCCTCTGGTTACTCACTACACTCCAGAGACATAGGCTTTATTTCAGTTTTTCCTTCACGGTAAACTTCAGTCTTTATGATGCGGGGTCGGTGAGCCGAGGAGTCGAAAGAAAGATTTCTTAGACTCTTAAGATCTGGCAGTAGTGCTCTTTTATTTAGAGAATAGTGTGGAATAGCATGGGGACAGGACCCATGGGCAGTCAGAGCTTCTGCTGCCGCCGCTTCTGCTGCCCCCGCTGGCATGGGGACAGGACCCATGGGCAGGCAGAGCTGGTGCGTGGGGACAGGACCCACAGGCAGTCAGAGCTCCTGCTGCTGCCGCATGGGGACAGGACCCATGGGCAGTCAGAGCTCCTGCTGCTGCCCCGAGTTGAGGGTTAGGGCTAATTTTATAAGGCATGGGTACGTGACTTATTTTTACTGGAGAAAAGAAAAGATGATGTAAAAAGGCATTAAATGATTTCAGTGCAGATGGGGTCTGCTTATTGTGCGGTCATATAACTTTAGATACGAATCTGGCCATATAGATCGGCATGTAGGTGAGGATGCCCTGGGCTTCTCTCCCTGGGGCAGTCCTAATTCATACCATAACAAAAAGTCCACTGGGTCATATAGTTTGCCATGTAGGCCAGGTCACCTTGGGCTTCTCTAGCTGGGGCAGCCTTAATCCACATCATTTACACTTGCTCTTCCTCTGCTTAAAATGTTCTGCTTTGTATCTTTGTAAGCCTGGCTTGTCCTTTTCACTCAGGTCGTGGTTTAACGTCACCTGCTGGACTAGACTTCCTTAAAGACCTACTCTGAAGTGGCCAATCCTCCACCACAGTCACTCTCACAGATTCCACTATTTCCTCATCTTCTTGGTTCTCATCACTATCTGAAATCTTGTTTGCTCAGTTATTTTCTCTCCCTTTGCTCTTGAATGTACATTCCATAAGAGGAGGGTTCTTATGTTTCATACATTCACCACTCTATCCCCAGCACCTAGAAAAGTGCTCAGCACGTAGCAGACGCCTGATAAATATTTGCAACTTAATCAGTCTGGGCCTCTCAGTTTCTTCATTTGCAAAATAAAAAGGCTTTATTAGATGACCCTCAAATTTCTTTCCAGCTCTATTATTTATTTTAAGTAAAACTGAGTATACAATGGGAAAAGTTTACTAGATGGATTCCCAGGGTAACACAATGTATTTAATATGTGTTTGCTAAATGAATAAAACTATTTCCAAGCTGTTCTTTTGTATGTATGCAAAGATGTAGTCACTGGAGCCTCTGCCATAAGGCCCCTCTGTGTGCAAAAGGGAAGTTTGATTTCCCTCCAGTTAAACTAATCTCTTTTCATTCTCCAGGGTAAATGCCACCTCAGGCAAAATCTCCCAAACACCAGACAATGAGAGCTGACATCCAGCTGGTATGTACCAGTACTGCCATGTTCATTGTTTACAGGCAGCATCTTTTCTGATTGGCTGATCTCCACACCGTATGGTTGTTGAATATTTTGATGCTGACACATTTTACTATTCTCCAATCCAAGGCTTTATTTAAGCATATAAATTCCCAGCACTTTCAAATAAGAACCTTAGTTAAGGACTTTCAGTTAATAATATATTAGGCAATAATGGACACTAAGCCAATTTACTATTCTAAACCAAGGACCAGAAAGAGCATACACAGAATATTGGTCATATTTGTTTATAGCATACTTGACAATAAAATCAGCACGCAGTCTTTCCCAAAAGCTATTGTTTGATTCCTCATTGATTGGTTTGGAGTTTGTGGGTTTTCTTTCTCTTTTTGTTTTGTTTAGTATTTTTCTGAATTGAATTTTGATGAGCCTATCCTGCCTCCTGGAAATACTTTCCCCAGTTATTTACACACTCAGTGATATAATGTGCATTTGCTGGAGCCGCAGCTGAGTGCACTTGAGAAAGTGATTTAAAGACGTCATTGCTGCCATTTGTTTATAAGTTTACTGAGGAAAGCCAGGGCAACATATGGATTTCTGCCATATCAAGAATTACTTTGTCTTTAAAAAGTTCAAACGATGTAGATGCATAATGGACCATTTTTGGCGATCTGTTCTCAGTCTCTCCGAAAGATATTGGAAATAAATAAAATCTAATTAGAACAAAAAGACCGAGCAATACTTAGGCTCAGCTTTTCAGTACAGCAATGAGTCAGCTTTATAATTATTTTAAAATGTCCAAACAATTTGTCTTCATTTCACTACAATAACTTTACCATTAATTAGTGTTCACTGGCCACTTTCCACCTCTCTAAAGTCCCATAAGTAAAAATTCTGTTTTATAATGAAATTTCTACTTAAATACCTGGATTTATTAAAACAAAACAGAAAAATGGATATTTACTAATATAACAGAAGCTGTTCAATTTTTTAAACGAAGCTTAATGTTTTAAGTTCTCAATACTCTGTATTCAAGCCCAGAAAAATCTTGAAAATATTTTCAAAATCACTCATAATTCATAGCTTCCTTTTGATGTTATTTCTTGGTGAACAACACAAATGTAGGGCATCACCTTTCACTGTAATTATCTATCTGTGTCTTATCACACACGGTTGATTGTGAGTTTTTTGGGAGAAGGACATGTGCTCTGTATCCCTCACAGTGAACAGTACCTTGCACATGAGAGGCACTCAATTTGAATGAAAGTATGAATTTCACAATACTCTTCTTTCGCTTGGGCAAGCAAAAATCAATGAGACTGCTTTAATTAGGTTTTTTCCAGCTCTGATATTTAAGAGACATTGGCCAAACCCACTTCTCTAATGGGTATTCATATTCATATTTCTGGAATTGTTGCTATTACAGGCAGCAATAACTTCAGAAACATCAGAAACAAATTACAGCAAGGCCAAAAACTTGGATGCAAATTAAATGCATTCGTTCACAGTTTTGTCTGAAAAAAACTTTCCTTAGTTTAAAAAAGTAACCTATCAGTAAGCTCCCAGATAGGCCAACTTCCCCAGTATCTTTTGTAGTCAAATGAGCATCAAACTAGGCTTCTCACAACCTCTTCAGACAAGTGTCGGCTCCCTGGCCCAACAGCAGACCCAACAGGTTCCTCTATCATGAAATCTCAACAGAAGCTACCCAAAGTGCTCACTTTAGAATGTTAAGTGAATAAAGCAAGATACATCCTAAACAGAATATATGAGTGCAGTTTGTAAACCAAACATTTGTGCATTTATATGCATAGAGGACAGACCAGAGAGATATACACCAATAAGTAATAATTATCTCTAGGTGGAAAAATATCAGTGATTTTATTTTCTTCTTATGTTTTACTATTTTTCCCAAAAATATATTTGTAAATTTCATAGAATTGTAGATTATTTGCAAATAAGCATATATGCCCTTTGTAAAATTTAAAATGTAAAAATTAAAATGCACAAATATCTAATGTGATATTCAAATTAAAAAAATAAGTATGTGTATATATATATGTGCATATTTGCATAGTATATATAAGGTTGGAATAATAAAAAAAATGTTAAATTATGTTCTAGACTCTTTCCAAGCACTTTAACATAAATCTCAGCCCACACAATAATGTATAAATGTTCATCTCCAGTCTACATCATAACTTTATCAGGCAGACTATTATTAATCCTTTTTACACACGAGAAAACTGATGATCTTGCCCAAGTTCATACAACTTTTTAGTAGCAAAATCCAGCTGGGACTTCCTCAAAGTCTTTCCCTGCCTTCTTTTTAGTACCTCTTGTCCCTTACACGATTGGATGCCCATTGACAGGATGAAATGAAGATGCAAAGTTAGTTTCAAAGAGGAGATCCACCTGGCACTTTACCTACTGCTTCTTTTAACATTTTGCTTCTGTCTCCTTCAGAGGCTGGACCTTAAGGATTACGCCCTTTCTGATTTACTACTTACTACTTTACTCCTCTCCTAAAATTTGAACTACAGCGCAATCCACATAGACAATCAGTTAGAGAGGGTTAATTTATTTAGTAAAACTAAGTTTAAATAAAAGTAACTTACTTAATAAAATTCCGAATTCAGTTGAATTACTAACTTGAATTCCTTATGAGTTAACAAAATGATAACGTTTCACACCTATCCAAATTCTACTTCTAGTTGCCCCATTCTTCTACTTCAGCTCTAGTAAATCTTCTGTTAAACGTGTATTTAGTTTCCGTGAAACGAAGATTCTTTATTTCCATCTGAGCCACAAGTTTATCCCTGATTTTGATAACAAAACCATATTCTTCACAACCTCTCAAATCCTAACTCATTATTTTTGCAAATTTTTCTAATGAATGTCTTGGTTTTGAATCTCTCCTTTTGCCATTTTGACAAAAGAAACATTGAGAAGAGATTCTGTTCTTCTTCATGCTTTCTCTGTTGATTAATTACTATATGACATCCCTCTTTTACTAAATACATTCTGGTTCTTCTAAATATTTCTACCACTATTTCTCTAAATCAATTTCATGTTCTTTTTATCATTAACTCCCTTCTCCTCCTACATGCACAGTCTCAAATTTCTAACCTCTAGGATGATTTCACCCTCACCTCTTCCCTGCCCACCAGTGTCCACCCGTCCATATTCCTTCAGCAGTTCGCTTGCACCACTTACTATAGGCTATTGCTCTGATTCTCATAGGAGGGGCTGGTCTAGAATAACTTGGAGACAATTTCAAACTAGCAGAACCACCTACTATAATTTCTGAAATACCGTTTAATATTAATTTCAGTCCATAAACAAATGAAAAAATCCCATGAACATAATAAGGGGTAAACTAACCACTATTTTGAAGAAACCGATTATTCTTAGCAGATTTATTATTCTTTCTTCATGTTTCTGATATCTGTGCCAATTTAAATTGTCCTGCATTTTCTTTAGGTTTCCAAGAATAGTGAATCAGATTTTTTAAAATAAGTAGATTAGAAAAGGAACAGCACAGAAGTGATGATGCACAAAGAAAAGTGTACTTTCCACAACATAACCAAACAACACATGATGAGCTAGCATTTAAACATGGCAAAGTAGCAAAATAAAATTAGATTTCATTTGAATGCATTAACAACTATATATTATGACACAGTTTGTATAAAATAAGAATATGCAATAATAAATCAATAAAAATAAAAACATATCTCATAGGAAATAAGCTCCTTGACATGGGTCTTGGCAATTGATTTTTTGGATATGATACCTAAAGCACAAGCAAGAAAATCAAAAATAAACAAGTGAGACTACAACAAACTAAAAAGCTTCTGAACAGCAAAAGAAACTATCAACAAAATGAAAAGAAAACCTATGAAATAGGAAAAAAATATTTGCAAACCATCTATTTATTGAGGTTAATATTCAAAATATCTAAAGAACTCATATAACTCAAGACCACAGAACAAATAATTCAATTAAAAAATGGGCAAAGGACCCGAAGACATTTTTCCAAAGAAAACATACAAATGGCCAAGAGGTACATGAAAAGGTGTTCAATGTCACTAATCATTAGGGAAATGCAAATCAAACTCACAATGTGATATAACCTTACCCCTGTTAGAATAGCTATCATCAAAAATATACAAGATAGCAATTGCTGGCAAGGATTTGGAGAAAAGGGAACTCTTGTGCACTGTTGGTGGGATTATAAATTGGACAGCCACTATGAAAAACAGTATGGAGTTTACTCAAAAACTTAAAAATAGAACTACCATATGATCCAGCAATTCTACTTCAGAGCATTTATCTGAAGGAAATGAAAACACTATGTCAAACAGATATCTGCACTCCTAAGTTCATAGCAGCATCATTTACAACAGCCAAGACTTGGAAACAACATAAGTGTAAATTGATGGATGAATGGATAAAGAAACTGTTGGAATATGTATAATGGAATATTATTCAGCCATAAAAAAGAAGGAAATTCTGCCATTTGCAACAACATAGGTGGACTTTGAGGGCATTATACTAAGTATAAATCAGACAGAGAAAGACAAATTCTGCATGATCTCACTTATAGGTCAGATCTGAAAAAAAAAAGAAAAAACTAAACTCATAGAAAAAGAGGTCAGATTTGTAGTTATCAGAGGTGGGGGGCAGTGGGGGGATTGGATGAAGGTGGTCAAAAGGTACTAGGGATGTAATGTACAACATGATGACTATGGTTAACATTGTTGTATGATGTATATAAAGTTGTTAAGAGAGTAGATCCTAAGAGTTCTCATTACAAAGGAAAAAAACATCTTTTTCTTTTTTTTTTGTATCTATGTGAGATGATGGATGTTAACTAAACTCATCGTGGAAATCATTTCACAATATATGGAAATCAAATCATTATGCTCCACACTTTAAACTCATACAGTGTTGTATGTCAATTATATTGCAAAAAAACTGGAAAAAATTTGAATTAAAAAATATATATCTGATGATAATAAAGTATTTTTTTTACTAGTTTTATTGTCACTTCCTGATAGAAAATCTGTTTGGAGCAAGTGAAGAAGTACTTTATTATAATTGACCATTTTTACTAAGCCCACCAACAAATGGGCATCTCTAAAGCACATAAAAGGAAATCTTTGGTCTACTCATATTTAAATGATATTAAACTGATAATGATGGGAAACGTTAATTGTCCCCAATAAGAAAAGCCCTGGAACACCCTTTGTTCAATTTCAAGTGCCTTATTACTAGATATTTGCAGACTTCTAAAAAAGCAGTCAGAAAAGCTGAAGGCTAAAGTGATTCATTCATATGAAAAGGTCAAAAGAACATCAAGGAAGGCATGCAATTAATCCTCATTAATCTGGCCTCAGATTATTCAAAATCAGGACTTTGTAGAAGTCAGGGAAAACCTGGACTTTGACACAGCCTAGGCATGAATGGTTTTGCATTAAAAGATGATCAAGAGTTACCGACTACGGTTAAGATGGATGATTTTTAAAAGGAAAGATAGGACATTCTGGATAATTTGGGGACAGAATAATAAATTAGCTGTATCTTAGTATGTTTATTCCTCAATTTTGTACATATCGAAAAAAAACGCAACTATATTTTAATCACCTCACTCAGGGATGATTTGATGTCTAGAAAACTGGTTAATGCTAAACACATTCAAAATTGGTTAATGTATAAAACATGATGCTAAGATTTGCATTTACAGTAGGAAGATTTTGAAAATAATTGAAATATATCTGATATATATTTGAGATATACATATATCTGATAAGGGATTAATATCCAAAATATTTAAAGATCTCATACAACTCAACAGCAAGAAACAAATAACGCAATTTAAAAACAGGCAAAGGACCTGAATAGATATCTTTCCAAAAATATGCAAATGGCCAACAGGTATATGAAAAGGTGCTCCAAGTCACTAATCATCAGGGAAATGCAAATCAAAACCACATGAGATATCACTTCCCACCTGTTAGGATGACTATTATTTAAAAAACAAAGGTTAGCAAGTGTTGGCAAGGATGTAGAGAAAAGGGAACCCTTGTGGACTGCTGATGGGAATGTAAATTGGCACAGCAACCATGGAAAACAATGAGCAGATTCCTCAAAAAATTAAAAATAGAACTACCGTTTGATCCAGCAATCCCACTTCTGGGTGTAATATCCTGAATTAATATCAGGATCTTGAATAAATATCTGCACTCCCTTGTTCATTGAAGCATTTTTCACAATAGTAAAGATATGGAAAAAAACTAAATGTCCATCAGTACACAAAGAAATGTGATATATACATACAATGAAATACTATTCAGTGTTGAAAAAGAAGGAAATCCTGCCTTTTGCAACAACTTGCATGGACCTAGAGGACATTATACTAAGTGAAATAAACCAGACACAGAAAGACAAATACTGCATGATCTCACTTATATATGGAACCTAAAAGAGTAAACACATAGAAGCAGAGAGTAGAATGGTGGTTGCCAGTGGCTAGGATGAGGGGGAAATGGGGAGATGTTGATCAAAGGGTACAAATGTTCAGTTATGCAAAATAAATAAGTTCTGGAGTTCTACTGGACAATATAGGGACTATGATTAATAATACGATATGGTATACTTAAAAATTTGCTAACAGGATAGATCTTATGTTAAGTGCTCTTACCACAAAAGGAAATGAAAAAACAAAGGGGGCAAGAGGAAACTCTGGAGGTGATGAATATGTTTATGGCATTGATAGTGATGATGTTTTCATGGGTGTATACCTATCTCCAAACACATCAAGTTGTATGCGTTCAATACCTACAGCTTTTCGTCTGTCAATCATACCTCAACAAAGTAGATAAACAATAAAATAAAATTATAAGAAGAAGAAAACTGGATTCATAATCAGATGACTGCTTGGTGAAAATATAGTTAGAATAAAGGTAAGATTGTGTTTCACTGAAGTAAAGACAATCTGACCTTAATTTTAAAGAGAGTCAGGTTGCCATTAGTTCCATCCATTAGGCATTAATTCTTGTTAGTTTTAGTTAAGGTCACTTTCTCACCTTGGCCCTAGATATAGAGATGCATAGTTTATTGATGATGACAAGGTATACGATCACCTATTCAAATTATATATTGACTAACAATATCCTTTAAGCAAGAAAATGTTCCTTCTTAAAGCATGATCTCAATGATTTGGTGGCATAATGTATTGTTTTCTACTATGTAGCTATATACAGATTTAAATGAAACTTTAAAGTAGTGATTCCTTAATTTCTAAGAAGGAATGGTAAGAATGGATATACTTTGGTTTTTATGAAACAATATCCCTGTTTTACTTTGGTATTGAGTAATTAAGTAATTTATTCTTTCAAGTCTACTACATGCCAAGCACTGTACTAAGCACTGGGGATTTGGTAGAAAACATGTAGAAGTAGTCCTTGCCTTCATAGAACATTCTTCACCTAATAGTGAAATGACATAAACTGCATTTATTAAAAAAGTAGAGTAGTCACCCTTATCCACAGTTTTGCAGTCAACTATGGTCCAAAACACTAAATGAAAAACTCCAGAAATAATTCGTAAGTTTTAAATTGCACGTCATTCTGAGTAGTGTGATGCAATCTCGCGCCATCCTGCTCTGTCCCACCCTGGATGTGAATCGTCCCTTTGTCCAGAATATTCACATTGTTACTCTACCTCCACAATAGGCGCTTAGTAGCACCTTGGTTATCAGATCAACTGTCAGGGTCTCACAATGCTTGTGTTCAAGTAACCCTTATTTTACTTAATAATGGCCCTGATCACAAGAGTAGTGATGCTGGCAATTCAGATATGCCAAAGAAAAGCCATAAAGTGCTTCCTTTAAGTGAAAAGGTAAAAGTTTCAACTTAATAAGGAGAGAAAAAAATTGTATGCTGAGGTTGCTAAGATCTCTGGTAATTTTTATTACAGTATATTGTTATAATTGGTCTATTTTAGTATTAGTTATTGTTTTTAATCTCTTTGCTTAATTTATAACGTAAACTTTATCATAGGTATGTATGTATAGGAAAGGGTTTAGTACTATCCCTGGTTTCAGGTATCCACTGGGGGTCTTGGAACATATCCCCCACAGATAAGGGGGGACTACTGCATCTCGATGAGCTTCTTCCAATTAGTGAATTTCTCTGAATACCTGGTATAGCTTATGCAGCTCTCATAAAGTCAATGAGAACTCCTAAGGAAATGGGAATTGTAAAATGTTATTTAATATGTGGCTGTTTAAAGAACAAGTACATTAATTGCCTGCGCGATTATTTTCTTGCTATATGGGAAAATAATTGCCCACTGATTGTGTATTGCCAGTAGCAGAAAGTTATGTGAAATGGATATGAGTTGTTCTTCAATGCCTTTGAGCCCAAATATTTTGATAAGAATACTACTATGAAATTATAATAAAAAGTCAATAGGGAAATAAAAATTTATATTTAACTTCTACTTTTCAAATTTCTCAAATACATATCTAATACAAAAACATTATAAATAAACTCTTAATGATTAGAAAAAAGGGAAGAGAAAGAAAGGGTAACAAAACAAACAGAGCAAAAAGTAAAACAATGTAAGAGACAAGAAAAGACTAACATGATTATAAGTAGCTGGAAGGAGGAAACGATTTCAATTCGTTTTCACCAACATTTACTGAGATCCCCTAGGGGCAAGGCTCTGTGCTAGCTTGGAAAGAAACACTAAGATAAGTAAGAAATAGCTGTGCTCCCCAGGGTGGCACAATTTTGTGGGGATTTATTTTCTTCTCATTCTAATTTCTCTAACTCAGGATACATAAAGAGTATCTGATTTTAAATGAGTATCCAGCAGTCCCTGCATATTACTGGATTGTTTGAGAGTTAATGAGAGGTTTAGGAGGAGAAATTAAAACATTCACAAGAGTCCTCCTTCGGTCAGACTCCCTTGCTCAGTGATGGAGATTTTCTATTGCATTTTCATGGCAATCTCTCTCTGGGTTGTTTGTGAGTTTTTCTCATCAGTAAGAAGAATCTCATTGTGCCACCCACCAAGCACGCACTTGCTAATCACTGGTAATTGCCTACAATTGAGATCAGCAGACTCTTCACTGAGGACAGCAACGAGCACTTAACTTATTGGCACTGAGCTTTCCTGTGTGCCCATTTCCACTAATGGATCATTTGTCCTGGAAATTGGAAGTCCCAGCATCAGTCACACAAACCAGACTCAGTAGGCAGAACTGTTTACCTTCCTCTTCACCTCCAAAAGGAGAGCAATACAGACCTGCGCTTAGCCTGGCCAGAAGGTGGGCAGCCTTTGTGGAGAGCCAAAGTCCTTCGTTCCAGCAGGAGAGCTCAAGAAAAAGGACCTCCCAGAGAGGCAAAATCTTCTGAAACAGAGAGGACGATAAGAGGCAGAATCTTTCACTGACATCCTTTTGTTTTCAGACTTCCTGTCAACATGCCACAGCATAGCAGGTAAAGTCAAAGGATGCCTCTGCAGATTCCTGAAGTGGCAAGGCTTCTTCAGAACTGCCACAAAAGCTGCTTCCTTTTAAGTGGCTACTATCACTCTAAATATGGAGACAAAATTCCTGATAAGCAGAAATTAACTATTGACAGCAGATGGTCCTGATGCAGAAGGAATGGAGAAACAATGCCTTCCATCACCAATCATCGTGCCTATACATCTTCCTGCAGAGGTCAGAAGAGGTACAACTGAACCTGTGTTTGATGTGATTTACATTTTCTTATGGTCGTGGCACATATGTCTAGTACTGACACCCCTTACAGAAGGGAATTTCCCTGGAGTTTTTTAGAACTCCTGCATACAGTGAACGATATAAGTTTAGCCTCTACAACTCTAATCCACCCTACCCTCACCTCCCATAATTCCTATTTGTCATTAAAGCTTCTTGTTTCAGGATGTTAAGGAAAAAATTATTCCGACACTTGCTAAATTGGTAAGGAAGACTTTATTGAAGACTACTTATGATAATTGTCAAGATTATTACAATAAGGGAGAGAGATTGGGCTCAACTCCAAAAGCAGCAAAGACAGCTGAGGATTTATAGCCATTGAACAGAATGAGGGGTGTCAGGGGATGGAAAATTACTAGGAGGAGACATCCTGGATTGAGAGATTCTTGCTAAACTCACTTAACAGTATTCTTGCTGAAGGCAGGCCAAGGTAATCAGGTATCAAGGGAGGGGGAGTCTCACTAAACTGACTTCATAGGATTCTTGCTAAAACTGGACTCAGCAGACTGAAGAGAGGGACCAAGGATGGGGCCTAGTCAAAAAGAGGGCTCAGAGGAGTCTGTCTAAGGTTTGGTCAAGGAAAGAGTCTTTGTCAAGGGGAGCAGCGACTCTTACAATAGGTCACCCTGTGTTTAGAGGTTACAAAGTTTAAAAGCAGATTCCTTAGAAGTAATTCCCTTTTTGAAGTTTCCTAAATCAACAAGCCAGTTAGAAGGGAAAGAAGCCCCACTGAAATTGGCTTGAATTGGGGCTTACAAAAATAAAAAGGTATCTATTTTTATGTTTCATTTAAAAAAAATTTTTTTTTGCAGGGGAAGATTCATCCCAGGCTAACACCTGTTGCTAATCTTCCTCCTTTTTTTCTTCTTTCCTCCCTACTGCGTCCCCCCCCGCCCCGCCCCCTCAAAGCCCCAGTACAGGAGTGTATAGTTTTAAGTTCTTCTGAGTCTTCTATGTGAGCCACTGCCACAGCATGGCTACTGACAGGTGAGTGGTGTGGTTCCGTGCCTGGGAATTGACCCAAGGCCGCCGAAGCAGAGGAGACGAAACTTCAACCACTTGGCCATCAGGGCTGGCTCTTTAAGTTTCATTTTTTATATTGCTTCTCCCTTCTCTCCCCAATTCATCCCCTTTGACCTATACAGATATTTCTCTCTCCCTCTAACTCTTACAAATATCCCCTCCATAATCCAGCCTGTCCCTTGTTCCTACTTGTAGCTTCTCTGATTTTCAATGTATTTAATTCACCACCTAAACAACTTCATCTGCACCCATCTTGCCCCAATCATTTAGGTTTGCTTTTATATCAGTTTTTTAGTTCCTGGATCCAGTCCAGTTATTGTAACTTGAACCTGGAATATTATTGTCTCTTCTTGAATTTTGTTCTTTGTTCTTATTCTAGCTAATGTGGAACTATTCTAAACTCTCAGTCTACATATCCTTTCTCCAAGGTGGAGTCCACCAAGATTATCTCTAGGATATGATTCTTCCATTTCCTTGATTCAAGACAGTTGTGAGCTTTGAAACTATGGGTATTCTTGCAGGGTCGTGGGGGTTATAGAAAAGAAAAGGAACTCTTCTATAAAATGAAAGTCTAGACTCTACAAAATTCTTATAGAGAGTAAGCCCTGTAAGAGTTTTTGCATTCTTTTATTTCAGGCATCAGAGTTATAAAATATTAGTTTGTGGCATGTTCTTTTCTTTTTTTTTTTTTAAGATTGGCACCTGAGCTAACAACTGTTGCCAATATTCTTTTTTTTTTTCTGCTTTATCTCCCCAAACCCCCCCATACATAGATGTATGTCTTAGTTGCAGGTCCTTCTAGTTGTGGGATGCAGGACGCCATCTCAATGTGGCCTGACCAGCGGTGCCACGTCCGCACCCAGGATCCAAACCCTGGGCCGCCATAGTGGAGCGCACGAACTTAACCACTCGGGCATGGAGCCAGCCCCTGTTATTTTCTTTTTTTGGAGTTTTTAGTATTTAATCAAATCAAACAATTCTTTCTTTTTTTAATTTTTATTTTTTTCGGATGTACATCATATTTCAAATTCTGGATACATTACATCATGTTCACCACCCAAACACTAATTATAGTGCATCCCCTCACATGTGACCCTAATCACCCCTTTTGCCCTCCCCCCTCCCCCCTTCCCCAGTGGTAACCACCAGTCCAATCTCCAATGCTATGTGGCTTTTTTTTGTCGTTTTTATCTTCTACTTATGAGTGAGATCATATGGTATTTGACTTTCTCCCTCTGACTTATTTCACTCAGCATAATACCCTCAAGTTCCGTCCATGTTGTCACAAATGGCTGGATTTCGTCATTTCTTATGGCTGAGTAGTAGTCCATCGTGTATAAATACCACATCTTCTTTATCCATTCGTTCCTTGATGGGCATCTAGGTTGCTTACAAGTCTTGGCTATTGTGGATAAAGCTGCAATGAACATAGGGGTGCAAGTATCTTTATGCCTTTGTGTTTTCAAGTTCTTTGGATAAACACCCAGCAGTGGAATAGCTGGATCATATGGTAGATCTATCCTTAATTTTCTGAGGATACTCCAAACTGCTTTCCATAGTGGCAGCACCAGTTTGCACTGCCACCAGCAGTGAACAAGGGTTCCCTTCTCTCCACACCCTCTCCAACATTTGTTGTTTCCTGTCTTGTTAATTATAGCCATTCTGACTGGAGTGAGGTGATACCTCATTGTAGTTTTGATTTGCATTTCCCTGATAGCTAATGACGTTGAGCATCTTTTCATATGCCTGTTGGCCATCTGTATTTCTTCTTTGGAGAAATCTCTGTTCAGATCTTTTGCCCATTTTCTAATTGGATTGTTGGATTTTTGTTGTTGAGCTGTATGAGTTCTTCGTATATTTTGGATATTAACCCCTTATCTGATATGTGGTTTGCAAATATCTTCTCCCAATTGTTAGGTTGTCTTTTCGTTTTGTTGATGGTTTCCTTTGCTGTGCAGAAACTTTTTAGTTTGATGTAGTCCCATTTGTTCATTTTTTCTTTTGTTTCCCTTGCCCAGTCAGACATGGGACTTGAAAATATGCTGCTCAGACCAATGTCATAGAGCGTACTGCCTATGTTTTCTTCTAGAAGTCTCATGGTTTCGGGTCTGACATTCAAGTCTTCAATCCATTTTGAGTTGATTTTTGTGCGTGAAGTAAGGGAATGGTCTACTTTCATTCTTTTGCATGTGGCTGTCCAGTTTTCCCAACACCATTTATTGAAGAGACTCTCCTTTCTCCATCGTATGCTCTTGGCTCCCTTGTCGAATATTAGCTGTTCATAAACGTGTGGGTTTACTTCTG
The DNA here is from genome assembly GCF_041296235.1 of Equus asinus. Taxonomy (NCBI): domain Eukaryota; kingdom Metazoa; phylum Chordata; class Mammalia; order Perissodactyla; family Equidae; genus Equus; species Equus asinus. The sequence goes on along the minus strand of NC_091792.1, from coordinate 109,948,431 downwards.
GGCTCTCAATTTGATTCCATTGATCTGTGTGTCTGTTTTTGTGCCAGTACCATGCTGTTTTGGTTACTATGGCTTTGTAGTATAATTTAAAATCAGGGAGTGTGATACCTCCAGCTTTGTTCTTTTTTCTCAGGAATCCTTTGGCTATTCGGGGTCTTTTGTTGTTCCATATAAATTTTAGGATTCTTTGTTCTATTTCTGTAAAAAATGTTGTTGGAACTTTGATAGTGATTGCGTTGAATCTATAGATTGCTTTAGGAAGTATGGACATTTTAACAATGTTAATTCTTCCAATCCAAGAGCATGGAATATCTTTCCATTTCTTTGTGTCTTCTTCGATTTCTTTCAGCAATGTTTTATAGTTTTTGGTGTACAGATCTTTCACCTCTTTGGTTAAGTTTATTCCTAGGTATTTTATTCTTTTTGTTGCAATTGTAAATGGGATTGTATTCTTAATTTCTCTTTCTGCTACTTCATTGTTAGTGTATAGAAACGCGACGGATTTTTGTACATTGATTTTCTATCCCGCAACTTGACTGTATTCCTTTATTATTTCTAAAAGTTTTTTAGTGGACTCTTTAGGGTTTTCTATATATAAAATGATGTCGTCTGCAACGAGTGACAGTTTCACTTCTTCTTTTCCAATGAGGATCCCTTTTATTTCTTTTTCTTGCCTGATTGCTCTGGCTAGGACTTCCAGTGCTATGTTAAATAAGAGTGGTGACAGTGGGCATCCTTGTCTGGTTCCTGTTCTTAGAGGGATAGCTTTCAGTTTTTCTCCACTGAGAATGATATTTGCTGTGGGTTTGTCATATATGGCCTTTATTATGTTGAGGTATTTTCCTTCTATACTCAATTTATTTAGAGTTTTTATCATAAATGGATGCTGTATCTTGTCAAATGCTTTCTCTGCATCTATTGAGATGATCATGTGATTTTTATTCTTCGTTTTGTTAATGTGGTGTATCACGTTGATAGATTTGCGGATGTTGAACCATCCTTGCATCCCTGGAATAAAACCCTCTTGATCATGATGTATGATCTTTTTAATGTATTGTTGTATTCAATTTGCTAGTATTTTGTTGAGGATTTTTGCATCAATGTTCATCAGTGATATTGGCCTGTAATTTTCTTTTTTTGTGTTGTCCTTGTCTGGTTTTGGTATCAGGATAATGTTTGCTTCGTAGGAGTTAGGAAGCCTCCCCTCCTCTTCAATTTTTTGGAAGAGTTTGAGAAGGATAGGTATTAAGGCTTCTTTGAATGTTTGGTAGAATTCACCAGGGAAGCCATCTGGTCCTGGACTTTTATTTTTTGGGAGGTTTTTAATTGCTGTTTCGATCTCCTTACTGGTGATCAGTCTATTCAAATTTTCTACATCTTCTTGGTCCAGTTTTGGAAGGTTGTATGTAACTAAGAATTTATCCATTTCTTCTAGATTATCCAATTTGTTGGTGTATAACTTTTCATAGTATTCTCTTATTATCTTTTGTATTTCTGAGGTGTCCATTGTAATCTCTCCTCTTTCGTTTCTGATTTTATTTGAGGTTTCATTAATTTTTTCTATTGTTTTTTGTCTCTATTTCATTTATTTCTGCTCTGATTTTTATTATTTCCTTCCTTCTGCTGATTTTGGGCTTTGTTTGTTGTTCTTTTTCCAGTGCCTTTAGGTGCACTTTTAGATTGTTTATTTGGGATTTTTCTTCTTTGTTGAGGTAGGCCTGAATTGCTATAAACTTCCCTCGTAGAACCACTTTTGCTGTATCCCACAGATTTTGGCATGTTGTGTTTTCATTTTCATTTGTCTCCAGGAATTTTTTTATTTCTTCTTTGATTTCTTCATTGACCCAATCATTGTTCAGTAGCATTTTGTTCAATCTCCACATTTTTGTGGCTTTTCTGGTTTTCTTTCTGTAGTTGATTTCCAGTTTTGTACCTTTGTGGTCAGAAAAGATGCATGGTATTATTTCAATCTTCTTAAATTTATTGAGACTTGTTTTGTGGCCTAATATGTGATCAATCCTGGAGAATGTTCCATGGGCATTTGAAAAGAATGTGTATTCTGTGGGTTTTCGGTGGAATGTTCTGTATATATCTACTAAGTCCATCTGGTCTAATGTGTCCTTTAAGGCTACTGTTTCCTTATTGATCTTCTGTTTGGATGATCTATCCATTGGTGTAAGTGGAGTGTTAAAGTCCCCTACTATTATTGTGTTACTGTCTATTTCTCCTCTTATGTCTGTTAATAATTGCTTTATATATTTAGGTGCTCCTATGTTGGGAGCATAGATATTTACAAGTGTTATATTTTCTTGTTGGATTGTTCCCTTTATCATTATGTAGTGCCCGTCTTTGTCTCTTATTACAGTTTTTGATTTAAAGTCTATTTTGTCTGATATAAATATTGCTACCCCCGCTTTCTTTTCTTTGCCATTTGCATGGAATATCTTTTTCCATCCTTTCACTTTCAGTTTGTGAGTGTCTGTAGGTCTGAAGTGTGTCTCTTGTATGCAGCATATACATGGATCTTGTTTTTTATCCAGTTGGCCACCCTATGGCATTTGATGGATCATTTAATCCATTGACATTTAAAGTAGCTATTGATGAATATGTATTTATTGCCATTTTGTCATTTTTTCTTTTTTTGGGGGGGTGTTTTAGTAGTTCTTCTCAGTTCCTTTCTTTTTCTCTTGCTCTCTTCACTTGTGGTTTGATGGCTATCTTTAGTAATATGTTTGATTTCTTTTGTCTTACTTTTTTTTCCTGCTTGTTATAGGTTTCTGGTTTGTGGTTACCATGAGGATCCTATTTAATATACTATGCATATAACAGTCTATGTTGAGTAGATAGACTCTTTAGCTTTACCTCTTTCTAAAAGCTCTATGTTATTTTCAATAATCAACTAATGCCCTCACTTTTTTTTGTTTTCATTTCTCTCATCTCCACAACCCCAAAATCCTATCATATTCTTTTCCCCACTTTAAGCACCTAAACCTGAACAAATTTACCCAAATGATATTGTATTATATATCTAACTCTGCTTACTCTTTCCACAAAACATTTTGCATTTTATATCAATCCATATTGATATCTGTAGACCTAGTTCATCCTTTTTAACTGTGAAATATTCTTTTTGTTCATATATAATAATGTTGTCTAATTGAACATTAATTGGATATTTCCATTGTTTCAAACTCTTTACCATTACAAATGGTGCTCTGATATACATCTTTATCCAGGCTTATTTGAGTACCTAGCTAAGAGTTTCTCTGGGATGTATACCAAGGAGCAGTACTGCTGGGTAGTAGATTATGCACACTTGATTCTGCTAAATATTCAAGTTGGTCCCCTGAATGGTTGCTCCAATATCCTCTCCTTCTAACCATGAATGAGAGTTTCTACTCCTTCATATCATCACTAACACTGGACACTATCTGACTTTTTAAGTTTTACTCTTCTGATAAGTACACAAAATCATGTCTCATTTTAATTTTTAATTCTCTGATTACTAATAAATATGGGCACTTCTCCATATAATTATTAGCCATTCAAGTTTCCTCCCTGTGAATTGTCTATTCATACCTTTTGCTCAAATCTATATTGGGTTGCCTGATAGTTTCTTCTTGGTTTGCAGGGACTCTTTATACTTTTAAGCTATTAATCCATCTTTCTTTATTTATTTTAAAAATGTATTCTTCCAGTTATTTGATTTTTAATGTTTATATATGATACCTATTGTTAAACAGAAGTCTTTAATGTTACTATAATCAAATCCATTAATCTTCCTCTACTTGTGACTAATCCATTTGTTTCTTGCTTAAGAAATCTCCCCCAGACCCAAGGTCATAATGATATTCATTTGAATTTAGTTCTAATAGTTGTATAATATTTCCCTTCATTTATGGGTCCTTAATCAATTATGATTTTAATTTTTTCTTGGTGCAAGGATGAAGCCCATTTCCCAATAGCATTATTAAATAACCCTTTTGCCACTTAGTTATGAAGCCAGGACTACTGTACATTTGTGTGTATATAAATATATATATATAAGTGTTTCATATATATGGATACACACACACACAAACACGATCATCTATCTGGTAAAACAATATCTTATTATCTGATAGGGTAAGTCCCCTCTCTTTACTTTTACTTTCATAGGTGTGAAGGGTCTTAGCTATTCATTGACATTCAGTCCTCCATAAATTTTAGTATTACTTTGTCCAATTTTCAGAAATATCAAATTATAATTTTAAATAGAATTTCATTATGTTTATAGATTACTTTGGGAAAAACTGACATCTTTACAGTGTTAAGCTTTCTCATTCACAAACACATTAACTTTTGTGGGGGACTGGAATTGTCCACATCAAGATTTATCTCTTTGGCATGAGGATTATTTTGGGCTGGTTACTTTTAAAAACTGCAGCCACGAGAGAAACTCTGAAAAGTAGGAATTATCCTTTGTTGAGATACATTTACATTTGTAAAGGAAATCTCCATCTGTAAAGGTGTCTCCCTCTCTGTACCACGAAGAAGGAGGGATGACCCTATCTCTAGGAACTCTTACCACTGCAGAAGGCAAGGACTTAAATCTACATAATAACCTTACTCTTGTTTACCGTGCTTTTCTGGTAATCTTCCATAACTGACTCCCTGCACCTCCAACATCCTCCTTTGCCTTTAGCTGTGGAGGGCATTTAAGATGAGAACCTCCATCATTTTGGTGAGTTGCTCAGTTTTCCTGAGTCTCTCCCATGTATACATGTTATAAAGCTTTGTTTAATTTTCTCCTGTTATTCTGTCTCATGTGAATTTAATCCATAGTCCAGCCAGAAGGACCTAGAGTGGGTAGAGGAAATGTCTTCCTCCCCTACACTTTCTTTTTCTCCAAATGGCAGAGACAGGAAATAATACCCCCCTTTCACCTTCAAAAATACTTGGATGATGACAAAATCATCTAGCTAGCTTTTATATAAATGGTAAATACTTGAATAAAGATTTATTTGCAGGATATTAAGACCCATCTTGGTTTGTTTCTTTATTTATAAAACAAAGGGAATTGACTAGATCAGTGCTAGTCAAAGTAGTTCATAGTGACTTGTTTAGCAAGACAGCCAGAGATAAGGAACTTGCACCAGAAAGTTCTTACTTCATCAAGAAAATCTTTGGGGGGAAAAATGTCAGTTTAATCATTGGAGATGATTTCTAGATTCTCTTTTAATTTAAATGGGATAATTTCATTGATAGTAGTTTACATAGTTTTCTAATTTTGTAAAAGGTCTAAAACTCAAAAGTTTTGCAATAATTTACATAGTCCTCCTTATTGCATAAAAGATGTTTCCTTTAATTTTTCAAATTTCTTAAAGTGATTTGATTCTTTACAGGTTGTTATCTTAAACAATTTTGTTTCCTCTAGTCTCCCACATATCACCACTTTCATTAAATAAGTCATCTTTACAGCAGGGGAAAGCAAGAGAAGACATAAATTAGAGTAGAGAAAATAAAGTACACTATCATTTCTATGCCCCCAATGGCACAGGGAAGCAAGTTGGAAAAACACTAGATTAGTCGATAAATTGTAGAACCCAGAAAATCAGCACAGCTCCATTTTACTTAATTAAGAATGCCATTCTAACAAGTGTTTCCTGGGGAAACACTTTATATGGAAAGGAAGTTTGTCCTCAAGAGATCTTCCCCATCTATAACCTTTTGAATTCCTTTTTCCTTCCTCATAGACAATTTGCACAGTTGATATTTTCCTTCTCAGTACAAACCTCTTCATTTAGATGCCTGTACTATTACAGTCCTCTGTTGGGGAGAATTGGAGTCAACACATGATTACACAATGTTTACCACCAAAGTAAGTAAGGGGAAAAAGGATATCAAAATTGTGGTAAGAGTAGAGAAAGTATGAGATGTCTTCAAAATGCTTCTCTGTACCCTTCTCCAGCCAATTATGATTGCCCTATAAACTTAATTGTGGAAATTTTTCAAACTATAGAAATAAGTCTATAGAAGTAATGTTTAGAATAATTCTGATTATTCAACAGGGTTGGAGTAGAACATATATGTGTATAACCTTTTTAAAACTCCACAGGTGATAGTGACATGAAACTGCTAATCACAGTTTGTGAAGAGACCTTATCTGCCATTCTCCAGCCCAATTACATATCCAATTCTTGAACCAATCAATAACACCCTATCAAGTTGTCCAGCATATTATTGAACCCCCTCAATGACAGTGAAAACACTCTGCAAAACAGCCTATTTCAACTTTAAGCAGTTCAGAGTATAAGAAATTCCTCCAAAATCAGTCTCATGACAATTTCCAGAATTTGGTCCCATGTCTTTCCAGTAAAGCTGTTTAAAACCAGTCTAATTCATTTTACCCACAATGGCCTTTCAAATTTTTCAAGTAGATTTCCTTCTGAGACACCATTTTTCAAGCTCAGCACCTTCTCCTCAACCTTTTCTTATGTGGCAAAGTTTCCAACCCCTTTCACCAATTTGTTCTTGCCCTCCTAGCATGTTGCAGTTTGTCTATATCTGCTCTTAAAATGGATCCATGGAACCGATGTCATCTTTTATGTGAAATCTTCTCAGAACCCAGGAGATCCAGACTAGTTTTCTCTCAATCTAGATGCTATGCTTCAGTAAATGTATTTTAATATTTTATTTGTACTTTCTTTATGGAATCCATTTCATACAAATAGCTCACATTTAACTTCAGTTAACCTAAAATTCCTAAATTGACAAGCCACTTTCCAAAAATTTGAAATTGCCTCCAACTTTTCACCCTAGGAGAAGGATGTTCCTATCATCTAGATATATCTATCCTATTAGATTTGATCTCTTGTTAGACATCACCATTTTAGATTTTGCTTCTCTCATCATTTGTAGTCACTGTTCCTCTCAGCATCTGTGCCATCTCTCTATTCATTCACATCACTGATGAAAGTGCTTAAGAGGAGCAAGACAAGGATGGAGCTCTCTCATAGGTAACTGGGGTTGTCCTCCAGGCTGACACAGGCTCACCGGCTAAGCAGTGCTGATCGGTGTCCTTTGAGTATGTTTCTTCCACTAGCAGTTAATCTCTTTAATTGTTTTAGATTTCAGTCCATATTTCTGCACTATTTTCAGATAGACATAACAAGAACTTCTTTCCAAACATTTTGGTCCAAATATTCTAAGCCTACCATATTATCTTGGCAATCTCTTGTGTGAAAAAAGCAAACAAGGCCAGTGTGGCCTTACTCAGTCCCACTAATTTTTGATGGTTTTTGATAAACACTGTTTCTCACTCACAGTGTCACAGTGTACCACACATCCCTTTCACAACATCTCCTAGAATCATACCCAAATTTGATGACAAAAGCCTACCCCTGTCTATATTAGGCATACCTAGGCTCTCCTTATGCTTCTTACAGAGTTCACTATATTTTGTCATAATTATTCATATATTTGTTACTAAGGCAAAAGCTGTATCAAAGAACAGTGACTGGCATATGGTATATGAAGTATTTGTTGAATGAATAAGTGAAAACACTTCATTCATTTTTAGCAATTAAAATTAGATGCATTGAAAGGATTTTAGATAACAGGTGTAGTGGACAGACGCCAAGGTGGTCCCCTTGATTCCTGCATTCTGGTATTTATACCTTTTATTATTCCCCTCCTCTTGAGTGTAAGTGGGACCTGTGACTTGCTTCTAATCTATTGGATACAGCAAAGGTGACTGGATGTACTTATTAAGAAGTACGCAAACACATTACACAAAATTGTATGCACATCTTGTGAGGAGACTCCCTCTTCCTTGATGGTTTGAAGGAAGTAAGAAGCCATGTGGGGAAGACCCACACAGCAAGCAATTGAGGGCAGCTCCTGACCAACAGTCAGCAAGAGACTGAGGCTCTCAGTCCAACAACCCACTAAGAACTGAATGCTTGGAAGTAAATCCTTCCCTGGTCGAGCCTCAGATGAGATCAGATCTGTTGCCCCTTGGCTTAAGCCTCGGAGATGACTCAGTGAAGCCATGCCTGGACCTCCAAACCCACAGAAACTGCATGTCGAAATTATCTAGGAAGCTTTATAAATACACACATACGCCAACCTCAAACTTTCAGAGTATTTTGAAAAAAGGCCCCAGGTGATTCTGACGTTTACCCCTGGTTGCAAACCCCTGACCTAAACTAACAACCAATATTAACATAAAAATTAAAAGCAAAATGATGTAAGAGTAGGTATCTTTCTTACTGTCACAGAACTAATGACTAGCAGTCAGGACGTATTTTTCTCTTCTCACACTAATACTTTTATCCATACCCTACGCACAGGCTTCTCCTCTGTTCTCAAACACGCAAAGGGTCTCATGCTTTAAAAAAAGTGACTTTTTCACGTCTTCCTTGTGTATCCAGTCTATTCATTCTTTTCAAGTTAAATCTAGTCCTGTCTCTGCCATTTAACCACTCATTTACTCCCATGCCCTATGACTTTTGACCTTACTAAATCCATTCACTAAGGTACCCACAACCTTTCATAATGCACAGGATAGCATGCCCACCCTGCTCTTTTCCCTATTATGGAGACGCAGGCCTAAGTAATAATAAAGCACGGACAGAAGTAAAAATAAAGAACAAAGATTACTGCCCTACTGCCCTAGACCTACCTTGGTTCTGGGTAGTTCATGCCATCTCAGTCCCACCAATAGCATGCCATTGAAGGAGGCAGAAACTGCAATCAGTCCCAGGTTTACTTCATAGCTGATTTCACCATCCAGTCCCCTTGCTTTCTAATGATTAAAGAAGACTTCATTTTACCTTCTCAGACTTACCAAAGAATAAGTGAGCCAGTGGCTATTTGAGTGTCAGTCTTCTAGTTACAAGAAACTATAAATATTATAAAAACAACACTGGTTGCAGGGATTTGGCCAGGGAGAAGTAATCTGGAAGTCTCTTCTCCAACAGGCCCGGCCTCTCATTTTCCTGTCTTGAAGGACTGCTGTGGTCTGAGGCCTGCAGCAGTGAGAGTTGAGGCATGGTTCAGACACACCTGGCAGTCCAGTGAACCCATGCAAAGACAGTATTCCTGTTGGGACAATTTCTTCCTCGGTCTAAAAAAGCAATAAATCTCTTCTTATTTAAGTGACAAGTGGTAGAAACCGTTAATTTTGGTTTTGGTAACACCTCATGAATTGGAAGGGAGGGAGTAAATCAAATCTGAGATTATAACCTGATTCCTCCACAGCCCGGCAGAAGTCAGGAGAGAAAGCACTGCCTTAATGAATAGGAGAGAAAGCACTGCCTTAATGAATAAGATGCTCTAAATGAAGAGCAAAGGCAGAAGAGATGCTGAAATGTCCAAGGAGGGTGTTCAAGGTGCGATTTATTCCCAACCAATTGTGCATTCAGCTTTTGCTTTTTCCTAAAGACTCTGCAAGTTGTGTTGAAGTATACCTATCAGTATTCCACTAACAGACACATCTCCACGTTTTTGCTATTTTGTTCACGTTTATCGTAAGAATCTCGGTCTCCTAGGACCATCTGTGACCTCTTGGTCTTGATTCCAGAACCATCTTTCTTATCTGAGATTATAGATTTTGAGAGCATCTAGGTCATCCCTGCTTATGGTATAATATCCTTGCCTCTAGCGTGCACTTGCCTTTCTTGTAAAACAATCTTTTCTGTACCTTCTCTCAAGTCCCTCTTACATGCCCCCATTTTTAAACACATTCATGCCATGCATGTTAATTCCTCTCACCACAGCAACTCATACCCCTCACTGGGCACTCTGTGAAGGGCCCTTTCTTATCCTGAAGCAAGAGGTTCAGAAGTTACATTGAGAAAAGTTTCTGTTATATCAGCAGCTGCGGCTGCAGTGATGCGTTCTGCACCTAATCCATCAGATATCTGTTCTCTCAGCTACCCTGAAAGAGATAAGCTGTTCTAGTAACAAACAGCGCAGCCTGTGTCCTCCTGGCTATCTCCAAACTGAACTATATTTCCACTAATTAAATTGTGCTTCCTCGTTCGGAGAAGCAGAGCTTGAACTTGATGCTTCCTTCCAAACTTATAATCACTCTTTCCCTTTAAATCCGCCCAGCAACTAAGCTGAAAACTAAAATTTTCCCCTCAGGCCTCTGCATTCTTTCTTCTCTGAATCCATTTTGATTGCTCTCTTTGTCTCAATGCTTACGTGGGCCCCAACATTTTCATGGGACCCAAGTTTGTCTCTAAAAGGATCCTTCCAATGCAACATCATCTTTTCCCAGATGTTTCTGGTTTTTTCCTTCATACAGTCATTTGGAAAGATTTCTAACTCTTCTCTATCTCTCTGCTTTTACTAGGAAGGGAAAACTGCTTTCTGCTGCTGGTGGCTTAAAAAATAACTTCCTATTAAAAACAGTCATATGTAACCATATGCAACATATTTTAGAACAGCATACCAGATTAAATATATAAAAACAATCTTCCAATAGGTAAAAGTAAGTAACATAAGATTTCTATTTCCAATTGGGTCATTTAACAAGTCAAAGTCTTCTGGTCCAAGACCATGGATAATGTCAAGTATAAAGAACTTAGTGACTGTGCCAGCACAATAGCAATGAGCGCTTGAACTACTAGCCTGTCCACTTAACCAGCATCTGCTGAAAAAACCAGGGACACATGCATACAAAAAAAGCAAGCAAAAGAGTTTGCATCCCCTGGTTCTCCTTCTCTATCCTTCAGGTGATCCCAAGAGTCACATCATTGATAGCATTTCCGTCACGATAGGACTGCTCCTGCCTTGTGAATGGGGCATATATGGAAAAAGTTAGAGAGCTGCAGCTAATAGCAAAACAAATCCAATTATGCACCAGCGATTTTAATGCCTTTCCAAGACTGAAGTGGCTCACTATACCTCAGACTGTAAAGATCCAGGGAGCATGTTTATTTATTTATACCATGCCTCCCTCCAAATAGGATTTGAGGCAGCTCAGTGAGCATGTTAATAATGCTTATTCTCAAGACCCTATTTGCAGTGTTGTGCTGCAAGAGATATCATTACCCCTGTTTGCTCTTATAAAATCTGACTGTTGGGAGGTTCGTTTGTTTGTGGAATTTTCTGAAATTCAGAAGAGACCTTGAGGTCTGACTTCTTCTACTCCCATAGGATTTTTAGTGTAGGAAGGGAAGAACCCAAACGCTAGGGTGGAGCCACCTTGGGAGGCAAAGGTGAGGCAAGCATACAGGATTCTGGAATCCTCACTGTTGATGCTGAGAGGTCAGCCATAGGAGGTCCTCGTCTGGAAATGGGACTTTGAGAATTATTAAATGCTCCTGTTCCTAACACCAGAGCATGGGGCTTGTTCACTGGGTTATTAAAGTTTTCTTCTTAGTATGTGTGATTAGGGCACTGTGGAGTCTGGAAACCTCTGCTGTGTAGAAATGAATGTTTCTCATGTTTCTTGATGGGAACTCAGGTCAAGAGAGAAAAAGCATTGACTGAGACTTCATGAGGTATCTGGTGCTGTGCTAGGCATTTTACATGTAAAGTTGCAGCCAGTCCCAGTGAGAAATTTGCTAGATTGGAGCTATTGTTCCCCTTTTGTAGATGAGGAAATGGATGCAGAAAGAGGGAGCTACTTTGTCAAAGAAGAAGCAGCTGGTAAGTGATGATGCTGGAAGTGGAACTTGGATCTATTTACAACCTGCAGGTGTCTGACCTTTGTGGTAGACTGACTGATACCCAACACTGTGCTTAGCAGACAGTAGGCACAAGGCTGACATTTGCTTGCAAGAATGACACAAAATTTTAAAACAACTCATTCAGTAGATATTGACTGAGTGCCTACTATGTGCCAGACACTGTGAATCAACATAGGATAAATTCTACACTAAAATTGCAATTCAAATGTAAATCAGCTTTCATCTATGAAAATGAAATTAGGCCAGCAGGGAGGCCATCAATGAGCCGATTAGAATACATCCCATAAGAGGAAGAACTGGCAGGAAAAATGAGGTGAAGGAATGATGAGATAATGTCATTTTTAAATTGCCTCCTGTTCTCCTGAAATACTTTTAAGATTTTACTGCAAAATTACACAGTCATCAGGAATATGCCATTTTCAAAAGACTTTCTCACTTGGGTCAGTGCATAAATAATAATACACGTGTAAAAATGCATGACTATTCATTAAGACATTGACCACTTCCAGCCTATTGAGTACATTAGTATTTTAAAAATTACTTTAATACATATTTACCCAATAGACCAGAAAAGTTCCTTTGGTACATGATGTGCATTTTAAAAGCTGCCTGCATAAGGAGTTATCCGATCTGAACCAGTCTGCTGCCAACTACATAATATGCATTTTAAAGAACAACCTAATTATGTGCTTACCCAAGAGAACAAAGTTAATACTGAGGGTTAACACTTATTACCTTCCTTTACTACCTTTTACTCTTTTATGTCAAATAAAATGGAGAAAAAAAGTCTTTTCTGCCCTCTCATCTATTTTATCTTGACAACTAGTGTCCCAATGCCTTTTCTCATCCCCACCTTCAAAAACTGAGAGGAAGAGAGAGAGAGAAGAGGAGGCAAGAGAGGGAGGGAGAAGGAAAAGGTAAAAAAGAAAACTGTATAGAATTAAAATTAAGTTCCTGGTTTATAGCAAATGTGGAGGATCAAAAATCCATCCTTTAATATTTATTATTTCCTCCCCTCCTAATAATAGTTTAACCTATATACTCCCTCATTCCAAAATTTTCTAGTTTCCCCTGTTTACTTTACTTTTATAGAAAGACAATTACCTTTCCCCTTTCTCCTTGGTGAGACACAATGTTCCTTTCTCCACTTGCACAAAAACATCAAGGTCTTCTGTTGTCTAGTCATTGAGTCTGTTTCCATTGGCATGATACCGCGGGCTTCCCAGCAGAAAATCCATTCCTGTTCACACAAATAGAAAATAAAAAGCATTATTTTCAACAGATAGACTAATTCTCCAGTTTTTGCTCTCATGTCCTCATTTTGCCACACTGTCAGGAATGATATCACCCCACCTGTGAGGGGTAGCTGACAGACCAAGAGAGCAACCTTGACAATCTCTCCATAGGGATGACTTTTGCCTTTACTTTCCAGCGATGTATAATCACCCATTTAGCTCTAAAGAACACACACCCAAGATGGAAGTACCACTTAGTGTTTAAGTATTAGAAGTCAGCTGGTTGTAGAACAGTGGGTTATATGTGTGTGAGTACAAATGGTTGCTGTATACACTACTCCTAAACGTTATTCTCTGTCACTCTCAACTGTGATAGCAGACTTACGGTGCTATTTATTTTATTTTTAAAAATCCATTCCGTACAGAGGTTTACCTCCTCTCTTTACCACAATTCCCCCATTGCTACGTCAATTACACTTTATCCACAAAAAGAAATTACAGAAACCTTTCACAAATTCTATTTGAGTCTTAAGAATTGTCTGCCTTCTATTCTAGATGTGTTTATTTCAATCAGTCTAGAGAGATGAATTCAGGTTTGTTAAGGATAAATAAAAAGACCAAAGTCAAGTTTTTTTTAATTCATTCTAATATTTTATCATTTACTCTTTCTTTTCATTTTTTTATTACTATTTCATACCTGAAGGATACCCCAGAGATTCAAAGGCTGGTGGGATTTTCTTAAATACACTTGGTAATTTCATAAAGAAGAAAGTAAATCTTAGAAGAGGCTAAGTGGACTGTAATTAAAGCAAAGTTTATTCCATATCAGCACAGTAATTAAAATATAATTAATATTTAAAGAAGCAATTCTAATACCAAAAACGTATATTTAAACTCCCAGGCAACTATACTAATGAGCTGAATGATTCAACTTAGTGTACTCATGTTTCTTACTCTCCAGTTGACGAGAATAACAAGTATAATTGGAAACACTCTGTAAATATGAAGTCATTATTTTTATTGTGGGTATGAATATAGATGTACAGCAAAGAACTAAATAAAATTTAAAAATAAGGACCACCATCATAAATCTACACCAGCCATGTTCCAACACAACCACCTCTTCTTACATAGATGGTTTGTTTTAGATGCAGCACTATGAGTAGTAAACTCTAGTCGAGGGTCGGGTTCCTTTTCTCATTTTATCACAGCTCTAAGATAGAGACTAAAAGTTAGAACAAACTGGAAGGAAACTTTAAAATCTCCAGGCTGTTTGATATGTTTATTATTTTTATAAGCCTCTGAGAAATACACAAATACCTTTTGGTTCAAGAGCATGCTCTCCTTTTGTTCTAATAATTTTTCAAATAAATTTTGCATTTTTTCCAAATTAATTTTGGCCATACTTGGATTCAGTTTGACAAAACAAGACACACCTGAATTTAATTGAGTGACTTTTCTCTTTCCCCATCTGGGTTAAATGGCAGTACTGGGGAAATCTGTCTTTTAACTCACTTTAAACATAATCTTTTTCCACATTCTTTTCTTTGGCAGTTTTCTTCTCAAAGTTGTACTTCCTGCGATACAACCACATTCATCCCTCAGGCATGATACGGGGCCCTCTTTTTGCAGAACAGGAAAGGCATGACTTGAAAAGGCAACAAGATATATTAGAGAAGGTGAAGCTTCACCAAACTTTGTTTCTAAAACCTGGTGTGTGTGTGTATGTGTCTGTGTTTGTGTGTAAGAAAAAAGAAGAGAGGAGAGAGAGAACACAGATGCTCACGATTGTCTTTAAGAGCTGAACTTTTTACACCAAGTTGGGTTGCCAGATTTAGCAAATAAAATTATAGGACTTCCAATTAAATTTGAATCACAGATAAACAATGAATATTTATGTTCAAGTATGTCCCGTGTGGTATTTGGGATATACTTTATACTTAAAAAATATATTTTTTGTTTATCTAAAATTCACATTTAACTGGGCTTCCTGTATATTATCTGGCAACTCTGTCTCCAAGGCTTTCCTCAATTTAACATTCAACTGATTTTATTATAAAAAAGTATCTTGGTGGGTGAGCTGAGACTGATATACTCCCCTAAAATTGGCCCAAGTTTAGCAAGTTTTTTTTCCTTCAACTGAAAAAATTTTTAAACAACAAAGGCAATCTTGAGATGCAAAATTGATACCAGATGCAGAAACAGAAGCACAATGAGTGCCACAGAGTAAAATTGTCTCATCCAGGCATCTGGGTTCCCTCTCCTTTTCTAACACATTGGTCGAAAAGAAAAGTCTTTGGAACTTTCTTTTTCCTGCTTTCCTGTGGGCAACTTTTATCTTTCCTAGAATCCTATTTTGATTTATCTACAGTGTTTTTGAGTGTAGCTCTTTGTTCAGATTTTTTAGTGGTTGCTCTATGTATTACGTTATACACACATAACTTATCACTACCCACAGGTGTTGACGTTTTACCAGTGTCAACTTGACCACCCTTCAAGTCCCTTTACTCTCCTCCGTTTAGAACATCATTGTCTTAAGCATTCCCTCTACATGCTTTCAGAACTACAGCACACACTGTTATGATTTTTGCTTCAATTATCAAACAATTTAGAAAACTCAAGAAGACAAATTTGACTGTATTAACCCATATTTTTGCTCTTTCCATTGCTCTTCCTTTTTGAGGTTCCAAGAGTCCTTCTTTTTATCATTTCCTTTCCTTTTCAAACTTCCTTCAGCCATTCCTTTAGGGTAGGTCTGTTAGTGGCAAACTCATTTAGTTTTCCTTCATCTGAGAATATCTTGATTTCCTCTCCATTCCTGAAGGATAGTTTTGATGGACATAGAATTCCGAGTTGGCAGTTCTTTCCTTGCATACTTGAAAAATGTGTGCTACTTCATTCTGGCCTCCTGATGAGAAATTCACTGTCATTCGAATTCTTTTTCCCTTAGAGGTAAGATATCATCATTTCTGTCTCTTTGCTTTCAAGATTGTTTTCTTTGTCTTTAGTTTTCAGGAGTTTGTTTATGATGTATCTTGATCTGTATTTCTTTGGGTTTATCCTGCCTGGAGTTTGCTCCGCTTCGTGAATCTGTAGAATTATTGCCAAATGTGGGAAATTTCAGCCATTGTTTCTTTGAATAACTTTCCAACTCCATACTCATTCTCTTCCCATTTTAGGACTCCAATGACATAAATGTTAAATCTTCTGTTATAGATCCCCCAGGTCCCTGAGACTCTGTGCACTCTTTCTCTGATGTTCAGAGTGGATCATTTCTACTGCTATCTTCAAGTTCACTGATTCTCATTACCATCCCACAGGAATGAAAATCCCAGTCCGCTTCAGCCTTCTCTGACCCCTCTGGTGGGAGGAGGAACACCCATTACAATCCAACAAGATTGGAAGTATAGGCTCCCCACTTAGCCATTGCTCATTGGCAAGATAAAAGTTTTCTTAGAAATGTCTATGTGTGCTTTCAATCTCATCCTAATCCATCTCTTTTGGAAACCAAGTTCCATCAAATATCCCTCTCTTTTCTAAACTCTCAAACTTTCACTTTCTCGTATTTCTGTTCTTTATCCTGCATACATACTCATCTCCTCAGTAAAAAGACAAAAACAAAAACAAAATGACCTACAACTCCTCTAGCTGTATTCTTATTAATTGCCATCTTTTCATAACCAAGAGCAGGCAACAGTGTCAACACCCCTTCTTTCTATCACTCTTTCCTAAGCATAGAAACAGGGATGCAGAGGAGAGCCCTTCATATGCTAAAATAACATTTCTAAATTTCAACATGATCTTCCAATATAAGCTCCAATCAAAACTGTATTTAATTATCAGAAGCAAGATAAAACTTCAAAAGACATGAAATTTACTATATAAAATCATAAAATGTCATACTCTACTTGTTCTACAACTAAAACAACACACATTTTTCATCCACACAGAAAATACAAAAGAAAGACTTTCATTACCATCTATTGTAAAGACCTATAATTATTACATCCAACTTTTCTGAGCTTCATCTTACAAACTCCTTTTTCATGTACGTCTATGCTTGAACCAACTCCAGTCTCATTTCTGCCCTCATCACCCCACTGAAGCTAGTCTTAGTTAAGACCATCAATCTCTTCTTGTTCCTGTATGGAAGGAACATCTTTCAGCCATCTTTCACTCTCTGAAGTCACAGATATGATTGAATGCTGTTCTTCCCTGTTCATGAAATCCTCCTCTCCCCTTGTACATTATAAAGACACCCCTTCCTTCCTGTTCATTCTCCTACCTGTTCAACACTTCTTCTCTGTCATAAATGCCCACTCTCTAAATATGTTTCTCCTTCACATTCTATATATTTCCCCACACAAGCCCCTCAACACTATGGTTTCGACTGCCGCTTACATGCTGATGACTTCCAAATGTTTATCTCCAATCCAAAACTCATTCTTGAGTTTCTTCTTGGCATGTCCACCTGGATATTCCCTAAATTCAAACAAATCAAAACTCATCAAGCAAGCTCATTGCTTTAAAACTAAGTCTGCTCTTCCCCTTTTATTTCATCTCTCAGAAATGACACCTACTTCATCACTAAAGTCAGGAACACCTAGTAGAGTGCCATGACAGATGAAGGACATCTTCCTTACAATGATATTTATCTTATTATGATTTGTGTGCCAATTTTTATTTCTCACATGATATAGTGAGTTCATCATTGATTTCCTAGAAATGGCATCCAATAAAGTTTTGGTGAATGAATAAAGAAAAATTGAATTTATCTAGAAAAATACTGATAACCACAAAAGTCTTCCTTTGGGATGAAACAGATTATGCCCACTCTCCAGCAATTTGTGTATATGTGTCCACTGCTTCATGCTAGCATCTAAAATTGCCTGGTATATAATAGGTGCCTAGTAAACATTTGTTGAATGAAGGGATAAAAGTAGTTTTCTCTAGAGACTCTTTGTTCCACATTTTTTCATAAGAAATCTAAGACTGTGAGAGCATCCTAATTATAGTTTGCATTAGTTATTATCTACTAATACATAATAAATTACCCTAAAACCTTAGTGGCTCAAAGCAACATTTATTATCTCACAGATTCTGTGGTTCAAGGATCTGGGTGATGGGGCGGTCTGGTGATGCAGTGGGTTAAGTTCACGCATTCTTCTTTGGCAGCCTAGGGTTCACAGGTTCAGATAACAGGCGTAGACCTAGGCACTGCTCATCAAGCCATGCTGTGGCAGCATCCCACATAGAAAATAGAGGAAAGTTGGCACCAATGTTAGCTCAGCAACAATCTTCCCCAAGCAAAAGAGCAAGATTTGCAACAAAGGATAGCTCAGTGTGAATCTTCCTCACCCAAAAAAAAGCAAAGAATCTGATTGATGATTGGCTGGATTCTCTGGCTCTGTGTATCTCACAAGGCTGCAGTCATCTTAAGGTTCAACTGAGAAGAGCCTTCTTCCTAGTCCCCTCAACATGGTTGTTAGCAGGATTCAATTCCTTGCAGCTTGTGTGATTGAGACTTCAGGTTTTCATGAGCTCTTGGCCAGAGACTTACTCATTGTTTATTTTGTTGTTATTGTTTTTGCAATGAAAGTCACAATCTGTTGTAATCTAATCCCAAAATGACAGCCATCATTTTTGCCACATTTTATCCATTAGAAGCAAGTCACTAGGTCCAACCACACTCTAGGGGAGAGGATTTCATGACAGCATGAACACTAGGGAGGCAGAGTGGGCAAGTGTTTCCTGGGAGCTGTGGCACAAGCTGCCTACCACATCATGCATAGATACTCACCTAGGAAATGGGAAGCCATTGTGAACAGAAACACTGGGGATCACAGCCATGTGAGGAAACAGACATCCCTTTTCACTTTTATTAATAAACAAATGGAATTTTACCCTAGGGACAAAGAAAAAGCCTTTATCTCTTTTCTACAGTCAAAAATGTCTTCAAGAATGAAATTAGATTAAGATGCAAGCATATTTTAAATCCCTGTAGTCCAATCTAGACCTTCCCTTCCCTTCTCTGCACAGACCAACCACCTATGTAAAACGGCAATAGGATTCTATACTCTTGTCAATTTGGTCTTGAGCTGGACTCACAGTTGAGGGCCAGACATAGATGCAAAGGTCAATATCTATCTGGCTACAACTTCCCCCAAACAAATGACCTATTGACTAACTCATAGGTAAGTTCCCATCAATAGTTTCAAGTTCCACATAACCTCAAAGGATATTAAATCTATATGTTTCTGTCTTTCTTGGTATCTACAGTAGATGAAGCTGAATTTAGAACCTTGATTAGATGAATGGTGGTTGGTTATAGGAGTCAACTCTATTATTTGGTTGGTAGAATTTGGACAACACATTAAGTCTGGAAAACAGTAGAATCATGTGTGGGAATTTAGAGTGTACAGAGGATTCCTTTGGTCATGGATGGTTAAAACTACTTGGTTAAAAGATTTCATAGGCTTTCATATATAGCTTCTAAAACAAAAGCTGACTCTGTATATTTAGCACCTACTACTGTCAATTCATTGTTTTCCACTCATACTCCAAAATCCAAACCTTGCCAGAAAATGAGAACAGAGAAGATTTTGAGTTCTTATTGAAAGACAGTGAATTTGAGATGGCCAACTGTGAGTTAATTGCCTCTGAGCATTTCTGGAATTGCTGCTTGTGCATTTTCTTATTGACAGGATCTCTAATACTGAAAACACGAATTGTTTCAAGCAAGGTCATGCAGTTTAGTTTTGCATCCTTTTTTCTAGACCTGTAAGTGTGGCAGTTTTGCACAGTTCTTGGGGTAAAATTCATATATTAGTAGCTTTGGATTTGGGGACTTACAAAGAAGTGGGAGGGTTTGGGAACTAAAGAGCAGTTCAGTGCTTCTTACATCACAGAAACCCTGAAGGAAATGAGGGAAGAGACATGCATGGCTCAGACTCCAAAATAAGGAAGGACGACAAGTGCATTAAGATTCAAAGGCTATGACTTGACAACTTCATATGGCAGCTTTACAAGGGGAAGGGCTTTGATGTGTGAATTATAATCCTACCTCTATCGCCATCTTGGTATGTGATCTTGGGGTTCAGCTTTGTAATCCATAAAATAAGAGTATTGAAATGCTTCACCTACAAGGGCCATTCCAGCTATAAAATTCTCTACTGTGGCCTGATAGAGGAGACTCAATCAAACTGTAAAGTAGGTAAAATTTCTGGCCTACAACCTCCCTATCAATTTACACTTCCTTCCTCTTGGCACATTTCCCCAAGAATTGTCTCTAACCTCCAGATCTTATCCTGTGTGAATATTTTCACTCCTCGGACAGTCAGCCTGTCTGGTAATTAATGCTACTGACTAGTAATAAAGATGTTAGCTGATAGTGGCTGAATGAATGACCCTTCCCACAATTAATAGCATTTTAAGCATAAATGGATTCTCAAAGACTAAAACATCGTGACCCAAAAGAGTGAAGTTTTAATGATAAACCCAGAGGAAGTAGAGTTAGTTTTTTGAGCATAATTAATGATCTACCCTGTTATTCATAAAGCTGTGCTGACTGATTTATCTAGAGTGAGAAGTTCAAGGTGTAAGAGTTGAAAGAATGCCATTTTAGCACAGACTTTGAAAGCAGACAGAATGGAGTTAAGTCCCTGTGCTCCCATTTGCTAGCTGTTTGATTTTGAGCAATTTACTAATCCATCTGACCTTAAGTTTTATCATCTATAAAATGGGATTAGCAATGTCTATGTCCCAGAATCATTTTAAAGAATAAAAAATACATCTGGCACATAGTACCCATGTAACAACTGCTAACTATCATTATTATTTCCTTGTCTCTAGGAACATAATGGTAAACCCCATTTTAAAAATCAAAATGGTGCTATTTTCACTCCCATGTGGAAACTCACAAAAAGGTTTGCTGTTTCATAAAGTGAATATACAATACAAAATCTCTAACTATAAAGTAATGATACTGGCTCAGCATACAAAAGCCATCAGATTATTTTATAGATACTTTAAAATAATTAATTGTTTCTGTACTTCTTTACCTTATGAAAGCAAACTTTTCTACTTTCAGTGGATAACTTGCAGTCCCTCATTAATGATGGATAATTTCCCTTAGCCTTCAAAATTATCTGTCCTGTTTAGATAATCTTTAAATTATGGATATCGATTTAATTGAAATAGAAAAAGACTGACCCCATGCTATGAATCAAATAAGTACAAATGAGAAACTAATCCAAAGCCGAAGCTCCCTGGATCTGCACACCTCATTAGCCCTTAGACACTGACTACTCAATATTACTATTGTAACATTACTTTACTATTTAAATCCCTTTATGTTTTATTCAGATCTATAGTTTTTGCCTTTAAAGACCAAGTATTGAGGAACTATTGGGCATTGCACTAGGGGAGAGTTCCCTCCACCAATAGGGGCCAAGGGGAAGGCTCACATGGGCAGGCCTGCGTATTCCCAGTAAAACTGCCCTTGGCCCTCCTCCGGCTTTCCATCTGCGGAGTCCAGAGTGACCCCCAAGTGCTAGGAGTAAGTCTGTCCCTTGGTCCTTCAAACTTTCATTGCCTGATGTCAAGTGAAAATGCTAAAACTTTGCAAATCCAGATAAGACTGACGTCCTTGTGACCTTCCTCAATAATGATGGTCTGGTCTAGCCTCAGGAATATCCGGACTAATTTCATAATGCCTTTTATTATTGTTTATGTCTTCATCACAGGAAACCCAGGACTCCCTGGTCATCCTTCTTCCCTGATCCTTTTTACTTTCCCTGAGAAAAGTGAAATGATCGGATGACTTTCACAAGTTTTACTACTCTACCCACCCATTTATTCATGAATGTTCTCTTCTTTCTCTCTCATTACTATGAATTAACTGTCCATGTACCTAGCTAACATTAACTCGTCTACTTTGCAATAGATATCATCTCTTGCCATCTTTGAGACTGTTGGTCAAGTTGATTTCTTCTCTTTCTTGAATTATTAAGGTTACTTTTACCAGTGCCTCTCTTCCAGCACCACACAGGCATGTATTATGTCTCCCACTAAAACAAACAAAAATGGTCCCTTGATTTTATCTCCCCTGACAACTATAACCCATTTTCTCTCCTTCCCACTACGGTAAACACCTAGAAAAAAGTTCCTGTGCCTACTGTCCCCAATTTCTCTCTACTTTCTTTTAAATTCATTAATGTTTTTGCCTCCATGACTCCACCAAAACTTTTCTTACTCTTATCGTTGTCAACACGACTTCATCATTACTAAATCCAAGAGTCAATTCTCAATCCTCATTCTACTTATCCTATCAGCAGCATTTGACACATTTGTTTATTTACTCCTCCTTGACGTGGTTTCTAAAACTTCATGCTCCTCTGACTGTCTCATAACTCACTAGGTACTTTTTTGTAGTCTATATGCTAGTTTCTCCTCAGCTCACTAACCTCTTAATAGTGGAGTGACCCAGGGCTTGGTCCCTGAACTTCATCTATTTTATCTCTACACTCACTCCTTGGAGATTTCATTCAAGGCTTTAAATACTGCCTCTGTGCTGATGACTTCCAAATTTAATCTCCAGCCAGGGCCTCGCCTCCACTTCAAGCTGCCACTCAGTGTCTCCACATGCTTGTCTAATAGGCATCTCAAGTGTGGAATACCCCAACTAAACTTCCAATTGATCCTTCTCCCCAAACCTTCTACCACAGTCTTTCTTAGTGAAGAGTAGCTTCTTTCTTCCAATTGCTCAGGCCCAAAACCTTGAAATCACTCTTGACTCTTTTCTCTCTCATACACATACACACTTATACCCTATCCTGTCCAACACCAAATCCTACCAACCTTATCTTCAAAATATAACCAGAGTCCAACCACTTTTCACCACCTCCACCACTACTATTCCGGTCCAAGCTGCCATTACATCTTGCCTAGATCATTGCTATGGCTTCTTAAGTGGGGTCCCTGCTTCTTTCTGTGAATTCTTAACACTGTAGCAATAGGGAACCCAGGAAAATGTATAAG
This sequence comes from Equus asinus, assembly GCF_041296235.1. Taxonomy (NCBI): domain Eukaryota; kingdom Metazoa; phylum Chordata; class Mammalia; order Perissodactyla; family Equidae; genus Equus; species Equus asinus. Next base: position 109,925,474 of record NC_091792.1, on the reverse strand, counting down.
TCAGATCATATCACTCTTCTGCTCAAAAGTCTCTAATATCTCACTCAGATTAAGAGCCAGTGTTTTTACAGATCCAGTTCCCTGCTCAGTCTCATCTCCTACAATCTCACTTTCCTAAGTCCCCACCCTCTGGGCATCTTGCTCCCCCTCAGACTTGCCAGGTGCGCTTTCACTTCAGAGTGTTTGCACTTGCTGCATGCATGGCCTGGAATGCTCTTGCCCCAGATATCCACACGACTCAGTCCTTCACCTCTCTATGTGTAGTCTTTGCTTAGGGTTTCTCTTCTCAGAAAGGTTTCCCGTGATCACCATATTTAAAAACGGAAACCCTGGCTCTGACCCTCTGTCCCCTTTCACTGCTTTGTTTTTCTCTTTTGCACTTTCACCATGTAACCGACTATGAATTTTACTTATATTCCTTATTAACTGTCCATCCCTCTCAGGATGGAAGCTTCATGAGAACAAGGATTTTTAGTCTCACTTTATTTTCTGCTATCTCAGGTGCCTGAAGCAAAGAAATGTTAAAAATTCTTAGATGGTTAGGAAATAGACAACATAGTCAATTATAGTTTAGGAAATATACAACATATAACATGTTGTAATAACAATAATGATAATAGCAAACATTGTGTAATGCTTACTATGTGTCAAGTACTGTTTTAAGGGTTTTATATATGTCTGTCTATTCATATAACTCACTCATTTCATCTCAATAATGAATCTGTAAGTTGATAATACTTTTGTCCACATTTTAGAGATGAAGAAATTGAGGCCCAAAGAGGTTAAGAAACTCCCTGAAGATTATACTGACAGTATGTGGGAAATCAGAATTTGAACCTGGAATTTATACTTAACTTCTCTAGGTTCTGTTTCTTCTGTTAAAATTGAGAAAATAAAATCTTCCTTGCAGGGTTGCTGTGAGAATTATAGATAATACATACAAAGTATAAAGACACTAGCACAGTGTCAAACCCTGGCATGTCAGTACGTGAAAGTAATAATTAGGCAGCAACTGCTGAACATACAGAGTAAAATGTAGTACAAGCAATACGAAAACGTCTTTCTAAATGGAGGTACTGTTATTCAGTCTCTCAATTTGTGTTTTGATTGGCAGCACCATACTTAGGAGAGTCCTACAAAATCACACAAATGAAAATTAGCCTTTCTTGTCTATGGAAAAACATAAATTGGAGGAGTTTTTTTTTTGTTTTTATTTTCTTGGCTTACCAGTTGTATTATGCAAGCCTGTATCAACATAGACACACTCTAACAATGCAGGCATATTTGTTTTTCAAGTCAAAGGGGGAAGACTTTAGAAGCCACTCAGTACTTCTTTTATTTGTCAAAGACTCTAATCTGCTCTTCGTTTAAACTTGCAGAGCTCCAGTATGAAGAAATCTTTAAACCCCAGGCCTGCTGACTGGCAAGAACTCTGTTCTGGTACCACAGAGGAGCCAGAAATAAGGCTCCATACAGGGGCTCTGAAATGAAGTGTGTAGATTGATGTCCCCATTGTGTTCCAGTGGCCCCAAAATACCTTCACAGCATGTATAACAGTATGGGGGCTCTACTGAATTTGTAATCTGGAAAACAAATTAAAAGGTCAACATGCATGTATACTTATAATGGAATTGATATTTGCTAATCAGTGAGGGGAAATGTTTCTTCTTTTGTAGCAACTTCTTAAAGTTTTCTGGGGAAAGCCTGCGGTCAGCCTTAGAAAGCTCTTACAAATTACAATTCAATATTTTCTAAGATATTTGGGACAAAGGGTGGCCAAACTAACAGTCTAATGACTTTACAATTTCAATATCAAGACTAAGAGGCAATATCAAAGTAGTACATTTTTCATGTTCATTAAAGGGGGAAAAAATATACCATGGCATAACTGTAGTAGAAAGAATCAAAAAAAGAGTGGCTGTTTTAAAACCACACTATAATATAAATTCCTTAGATTTGCAAATATCCTTTAGTTGGAAACTGTGGGGGTAGCATGTCAATTTCACAGGGGACAATAATTGTCAAACACCTTTATCAGAATAGAGATCAGACCTTCATAACTCTTCTGCTAGTAAGAAGTGGGTAAAGTGGTCTTCCACTCCTAAATCCCAATTCTATCAACCTGGAATTTATGAGTCATTTTATCCCAGGTCAATTAGTTCTACAAACATTTGTTTGCATGACTCATAGAGATACCTAGAAAAATACATTAATAATTAAAGCATCACTTTTGGAATATAAAATCAGAGTTTCTCAATATACCTCCATTTGGTTTATCAGTCTATGATGTGTGATAAGACCATTCCTCTAAAATCCATATCCTTCACTTCAGCTGACTGCTGTCACCAAACACAGGACCTGCACCAGCCAGAGTGGTGGAAGTCCTGGACCAGAAGCTTCTCTGCCTCTATTTGCGCCACTCTGTTTGCTGTGGTCATGACGTCATCTCTCTTTTTCAGTCAACCCACTCTTACAACACTTTACAATTTCACCTTTAGAGATTATTTTGCATAGGTTATAGTTCTAATTTTCTGAGTCCTACCAACATAGAATAGAATACCTTAATGTCATTAATCACATAATCCAAGCCACACTCCCACTTCTAGGGACATCTGATTACCTCCATGATTTATGGCGTCTTGCAAAGCTTAATCACTGAAGTCAGCACTTCCTCACCCGACCTCAACCCCCTGCTCATTTATTTATCCTTCCTCAGATAGTACTCAGCACTCACTACTTTACATATGGCTCTCAATAAATATCAGTTGGATTAAATTGGGCTTCATCTTTTTCCTTATTATTGTTTTGGCATCTTTGTATTATAAATAAACTTCTGAGTTTTAAATGGGTTTTAGTCGCAGACATGAGTGGCTTGGGAATTAGTTGATGAAGTAATTAGAAGCAAATTTAGGTTAGTGGGGAAAAACTAGAACACGCGAATAGGAGGTAAAGATTAAAAGGTGATAGGAAAAGCATCCAGTTCAGACAAAGCTGATATTGAAGTGATTTGGGGAGATTTTTAATTCATGAAGTATAACAACCATAACTTAAAAATTTTAGCTTACATATATGTGTAAAATGTGACCTACCGTGGATGAGGACTGAGGAGCAGGGTGATAAGGTACTGTGAAGAGACTATGGGCAAAAGATAAATTGGAAAATGGGATTGTTACGAGGTTAGAGCTGCAGTTGACATACGTTATGCAGGCACGATGATATTCTGTCATGAAGGAGACATGATAAGTTTAAGAATTTCTTACTCAGTAAGAAGTTATTGTTTATTAACAAGCACAATTGCTTTATTGTTTCAAATGAAGGGTTAATACTCAGAGCATGATAGCTGATATTTTTTATTTGATAGTGTATCAATATATGTTGATTGCCTTCATCCTATATTTCTACTGACTTGTTCTGAGGAAATAGAAGAACTAGTCATCCTGTATCTTAGATGGACCCAAAAAATGCAAGAAAACCAAAAAACAAAAACTTCCTGGGAATTTGTACAAACAGAATTTAAATAGAAGTTAGACAATTCTTTGTGTACATTATTGTAATAATCCTAGTAGGAGGCAGCTTCGTATAGCTTTTTAAAGCACAGGCTTTGGTGTCAAACTACCTGGATCCCAGCCATTGCTCCACTATTCACTAGCTGTGTGCCTTTGGGAGATTCCTGGCACCTCTCTGGCCTCAATTTTCTCATCTGTCAAATGAAGATAACCCCTATGCCACAGGATCATTTTGGAAATTAAATGATGGGATGCATGTAAAATAGCAGCTACATAATTGAATTATTTATGGCAATAACAATGATGGTGACAATATCATACCCAAGGAGTACTGAGATTTAAGCCCGTATAACTAGCAGGCCACAGACTGTCTTCTAGGCTGCACAGAAGGAAGGTCCCCCAAAGTGAGGGCAGTGTAGGGTTTGGTATACAGGCATTCAGGTAGTGCACTACTCAAAGTACCACCTCCACTACATCTTAGACTTTTGCCAATTTACATGAGTGTGTGAGAGCAGGAGTAGAGATCCCGAGGCTTCCAGATGAGTCTTGGAAAGAGGAAAAGAAACCCTCTTACATAAGCACTGGCCCTTAAAGCTGTGCACAATTGATATCTCACACACATGCACACACACGTGTGCCCACGTGCATACATACACATAAACACACGCACATAGCTGAGCCCTGGCCACCTGTGTGAGGCCTCAGAATCCAATTCATAACCTCCAAAGGGGGCTAGAAAGTGGGTGGCGGGGGGGAGGGGGGTTGTCAGGAATATGTGCACTGTTAGTGTCACATACCTCAAAATTACAGGGCGTGCGTGGGTGAGGGGGTGGGTATTTGCACATAGCCAGCACCGCTGCCACGTGGGGCTCTTCAGGCTGTACAGTCATACAAAGAAATTTAATTTAAGGAAGGGAATCTCTTCTAAGTCAAACAAAAGTGTTAAAAGGGTGAGTGGTGGCCCCAGTCCTGGGCCAGACCTGGAAATATGACATGACACAAAAAAGAAGGGGTAGAAGAAGCACATGCAACAGGAGAAGCAGGCAAGTCAAGCGCCAGCTCCCAAAATGGACCCAGAGGAGCAGGACGATGGAAGGCAGGGAACAAGGAGCAGAGCTGGGTACATGGACACCTCTGAGGATGCTCTGTTCTGCCCTGACTGCCTGTGTTCACAACCTGGTGCAACCACCTACTACGTGGTGACTATGGACAAGTTGTTTAAACTACAAGTGCCTTGATGTCATCTGCAAAATGGAGATCAAGATGTATATTTGCCATAAGGTTTGTGTATGTGTGGTATGCATGTGTTAAATAAATTAAATAAAGCACATAGAAATAATAAACATTCAAGAAATGCTATTATCATCAGCGTCATGTTTATTTTTATTCATGAGTGGTTTGTTGGCAGGTTCTCAAAGCCATGGATTGCTCTGCACCAAAGCCAGTCCACCTCCCTAGCTCGTGTCTACACCATGAGAGATCAGTAAAAGCACCACCACATCCCTTCTAAACCTGTGTGGCCAAAGGGATCTTCACCCAGGACCCGAGAGCAGTGGAGAGGAACTGGGCCTGACGGACAACTGGGGCCCAAAAGAAAACTCCCTGCTCGTTTTCATCTTCTCAGTCTTCCAAGTCAGCAGGCGAAGGACTGTATCCAAAGCCATGAGGCCACTCATCCAGGAACTCAGCCAGGTGCACAAAAGTGAGTACATGGCATGCAATTAATCAGGGAGAGTTTTGCAGAGTTGAATATAGCACATGAACTGCCAATAACTCTGCCAATTACGTATTAATACCTGAACATACAATGAAATTGTCTATAGAACTTAACATTTGCATTAAAGCACAATGCAAAACACTGTCCCTAAATTCTGCTTCTGAGGCAAAATTCTTTCCAGTAGAATCATGATAATTTTTTTTAAAAAAAGAAGTAAAGGCTTTGTTAAGCAAATCAGGTAACATCAGTGCATCCCAAACTGAACCTAAAACAATGTTTCCTATTTAAGGAATATGGATCTACCATAAATAACAAAAAGGTTCTAGAACTCCTCCAAGTCATAAGGAACCTAAAGTAGAAGCACAAGATTACGAGTAATGAACAAGCTTACCAGGACAAATGTGATGTGCATCATAGCAAAACCCCCATGGCACCAAAATTAATGATGGAGCATCACATATTTGAGCAGGATGCTGCAGCTGCTGTCAGAGCATTAGGTGCATAGACATAAGCCATGGAGTACAGTCATATGTTGCTAAACGAAGGGGATACATTCTGAGAAATGTTTTGTTAGGCAAATTCATTCTTGTGCAAACATCATAAAGTGTGCTTACACAACCTGGATGGTATAGTGTACTACATACCTAGGCTATATGGTATTAATCTTATGGGACCACCATTGTATATGTGATCTGTCATTGACCAAAATGTCATTATGCAGTGCATGACTATAATTGTGTTTAAGTATAGTCAGTGGGCCCACTGCGCATCTGGGAATGAGGCAGGCACTTCAGATAGCATCTTTAATGACTATTCAAATCAAGATAGGATGATTAGCAATACCCATTGTAAAATTTTTTAAGTACCGAATATGAAGCCAGTCCTACAAAAATTCCCTTATCTTGCAGACTGAGCAACAATCTCTTATTCTAATACACTCCCATAAATGACACAAGATTGCCTGGTAGAAACAGCATGGTTCTGCCTTTAATTCTGTCTCTGGGTGTGTATGTGTGAGAGACAGAGACAGAGACCAAGAGAGACAGAAAGGAAGGTTGGAGGGAGGGAAAGGGAGAGGGAGGAAGAGAGAGAGAGAGAAATGGGGCTGCCATCTATATTATAAGGTCCTTGTAACTAAAAGTGATGTCGTAAGTGTTCAATGGTATGTTTTTTTTCCTTCAGAAATAAATGCAGTGGGGACGGCCTGGTGGTGCAGTGGTTAAGTTCACATATTCTGCTTCAGTGACCTGGGGTACACCAGTTCAGATCCCGGGTGCAGACCTACACACCACTTGTCAAGCCATGCTGTGATAGGCATCTCACATACAAAGTAGAAGAAGATGGGCACAGATGTTAGCTCAGGGCCAGTCTTCCTCAGCAAAAAGAGGAGGATTGGTGGCAGATGTCAGCTCAGGGCTAATTTTCCTTAAAAAAAGAAAAAAAAGAAAGAAATGCAGTACTCAGGCTAGCACAATGCCAAGCACAGAGTATTTGTTCAATAAATATTTGTATAAAAAAAGGAGAAAGGTAGAGAATAAAAGGTCAACGAAGGGGAAAGTAAGGAAGGAGAAAAGGGAAGGGACAAGGAAAGAAAAAGTATCAGAAATGGTTTCAAATCACTCTGCCTAGCCAAAAGGCCAGTTCTGTGTGCATTTCACATGGAGTACAAACACAAAGAGTGTTAACAGAAAGTCTGTAGCTATTATCACATGGTTCCCTGGTGAGATATGCGAAGACCCAACAGGTCCTCTCACTGGTCAGTGGCAGAGCTAGAACTGAATTCCAAGCATCCTGGCTCCTAAATGCTTTGAGATGCATAGGTGAAAGTTTAGGTATTATACGCTGTCTGACCCTTTTCCAAGACCTCTCACCAATTTGATGTGGTATCAGAGGGCAAGACACAAAATGTCAATTCTAGTCATTTCCATTGGGGCAGCCATATTGAGTTGGTTTCAAATCTAAAAAACAACTGAACTATTTCTCTTCAACTGATTTTCACCATTTTTTCTCTTGTAATTTGTAAAACTTTCTGTATTCACAGACTTCGGTCTTTTGGGGTAGGAAACAGTTCTATACTTCCATTAGGTAATTTATTAATCGGCTTCTCATCCTTCTCAGCTTTGCTGTTCACTGCTAACTATAATGTTATCCCCGATCAGCAGGTCTTTGTAATGTGTTGAACCTTTAGGGTGACTGATATGGGTTACAGAGTAACGAGCTAAAGTGGATATAGAAAAAGTTAATGTCACAAGTCATTTGCATCCATTACTCTAATGGATTTTAGAACAGATTATTTTTTACCAAGGCATATTGAAAATCTGTACAGTTTAGAAGCCATTTGATTTTCACATACTCTATATTTTAACATTTAACAATGTGACAGTCTCAAAATGGCACATTGTCACAGTTGAAAATCACTTTAGAAATTCTGAGGTACTACATTAAGTGTGGGGCAGGCCATATACAATTATATTTGGAACTACAGGGCAATATCGGTTCTCAAGGACTTAGATGACAATATCATGCTCATACGACCCATACAACATTTTTTTTCTCACGTTACTTTTCTTAAAGTATAAACTTCTCATGAAATGTATTTTCAAACCAAAAAGCTTGCAGTTGAGGCTAGATTGATTAAAGAGAGTGACATTTTATATTTTAATTCCTTAGTATTTAGCCCTCTTATGTGATTCATCTTTTTATATTCATATGTCTGTTTATTTCCTCAAAGTGACACTTGCCAATATAGTTTGCTCTTCATGAATTCAAAGAAGGAACGGGTTCGCCAGGTTCTTTGAGAAGAGGAGAAAATAAGTTGTCTAGGAAGCAGGACTAAGTGATACAAGAAAACTCAATAGAGGAAACATCAAAATAGAAAATAATAGAGAAAAAACAGCTAGGAATAAAAATGATGAAAGTGAAAGATTGAATTTGAAAATAATAAAGTTAAAATAAATGAATGTTAGTCTGTTTTTAAATATACATGGAAAAGTGAATTAGAAAACATAGAATAGAAATAAAAACAAGGAAAAACTTGTGGGAACAAACCATTGTTGAGCTACCAGTTGTATCACTCCTATGAACCACATTCAAAACTTCCCACCTCAACCCCTACATATTACAACATTGGCAAGGGATCTGTCCATCCCTTGAAGCCAGAACATTTGATCTTTAGCAAACTGAAGGCCAGCTGATCCTTTATTGCCTTTAATTCCTATATTTCTAAGCCAAAACCCTAATACAAGCCCCTCCAGCCATTTATGTTCCCCACACAGTCATCCTAAATCGTATAAGCACTTATCTTCTATAACACAGTATTTCACTATTCCTCTCCAACTCCATCTACTGTGCATCCTGGAACTTGCAATTTATGATTAACAAACTTTCCAAAATCTTTCACCTCTTTCATGAATTTTCCTTTTATTAGACATTTTAACTGAAATTTTTGTATACCCCTTGAAGTAGACATTATTAATGCTCATCAACATTTCGTATTTTTCCTTCTTCCTGAATGTATTTGTATGGATGCCTCCATGAAGTTAGGTATGAGCATGTAAATTTCATAGCCCAATGAAATGTGAGTGGAAGTGACGTTGTATCTCTCTGGAGATTTATTTTTTCTCCTCATTTTTTTATTGAGGTAACACTGGTTTATAACATTATATAAGTTTCAGGTGTACCTCATTATATTTCGATTTCTGTGTAGACTACATAATATTCACCACCCAAAGACTAATCGCCATCCCTCACTGTACAGATATGTCTTGCCACCCCTTTCAACCTCCTCCCTCTTCCCTTCCCCTCTGGTAACCACCAGTCTAATCTCTGTATCCATGTGTTTCTTTGTTCTTGTTGTTGTTGCTGTTTTTATCTTCTACTTATGAGTAATATCATATGGTATTTGACTTTCTCTGTCTGACTTATTGCACTTAGCCTAATACCCTTGAGGTCCACCCCTGCTGTCACAAATGGCAAGATTTCATCTTTCTTTATAGCTCAGTGATATTCATTGTATATATATACCACATCCTCTTTATCCATTCATCCCTTGAAGGGTATTTAGTTTGTTTCCATGTCCTGGCTATTATGAATAATGCTGCAATAAACATAGAGTGCATGTATCTTTACGCATTTGTGTTTTCAGGTTCTTTGGAGAAATACCCAGAAGTGGAATAGCTGAAGCATATGGAAGTTCTAGTGTTAACTTTTTGAGGCATCTCCATACTGTTTCCTGTAGTGGCTGCACTAGGTTGCACTCCCACCAGCAGTGTATGAGAGTTCCCTTCTCTCCACATCTTCTCCAAGATTTATTTCTTGTCTTCTTAATTGTAGCCGTTCTGACAGGCATGAGGTGATATCTCATTGTAGTTCTGATTTGAATTTTCCTCATAATTAGTGATGCTGAATATCTTTTCATGTGCCTGTTGGCCATCTATATATCTTCTTTGGAAAAATGTCTGTTCAGATCTTTTGCCCATTTTTTTAATTGGCTTGTTTTTTTGTTGCGAGATGTATGAGTTCTTTATATATTTTGGATGTCAAACCCCTCATCAGATATATGGTTTGAAAATATCTTCTCCCAATTGTTAGGTTCTCTTTTTATTTCATTGAAGGTTTCCTTTGCTGTAAGGAAGCTTTTCAGTTTGATGTAGTCCCATTTGTTTATTTTTTCTTTTCTTTCCCTTGCCGGGCCAGACATGGTCTTTGAAAACATGCTACTAACGCTGATGTTGAAGAGCATACTGCCTATGTTTTCTTCTAGAAGTTTCTGGTTTCAGGTCTCACATTCAAGTCTTTAATCCATTTTGAGTTAGTTTTTGTGTATGGTGTAAGATAATGGTCTACTTTCATTCTTTTGCACATGGCTGTCCAGTTTTACCAACACCATTTATTGAAGAGACTTTACTTTCTCCATTGTATGTTCTTGGCTCCCTTGCTGAAAATTAGCTGTCCACAGATATGTGGGTGTATTTCTCAGCTCTCAATTCTGTTTCATTGATCTGTGTGTCTATTTTTATGCCAGTACCATGCTGTTTTAGTTACTGTAGCTTTGCAGTATATTTTGAAATCAGAGATTGAGATACTTCTAGCTTTGTTTTTTTCTCTCAGGATTCCTTTGGCTATTCAGGGTCTTTCGTTTTTCCACATAAATTTTAGGATGCTTTGTTCTATTTCTGTGAAAAATTTTGTTGGGACTTTGATAGGATTGCATTGAATCTGTAGATTACTTTAGAGAGTATGGACATTTTAAGTATGTTTATTCTTCCAATCCAAGAACATGGAATATTTTTCCATTTCTTTGTGTCTTCATTTACTTTCAACAATGCTTTATAGTTTTCAGTGTACAGGTTTTTCACCTCTTTGATTAAATTTATTCCTAGGTATTTTATTCTTTTTCTTGCAATTATAAATGGGATTGTATTCTCAGTTTCTCTTTCTGCTATTTCACTGTTAGTGTACAGAAATGCAACTGATTTCTTTTTTTTTTTTAAAGATTGGCACCTGAGCTGACATCTGTTGCCAATCTTCTCTTTTTTGTTTTCTTCTTCTCCTCAAAGATCACCAGTACATAGTTGTAAACGCTACTTGTAGGTCCTTCTGGTTGTGCTATGTGGGGCGCTGCCTTGGCATGGCTTGATGAGCGGTGCTAGGTCTGCACCCAGGATCTGAACCAGCAAAACCCTGGGCCACTGAAGTGGAGTGTGCAAACTTAACTACTTGGCCATGGGGCTGGCCCAACACAACTGATTTTTGAGTTGATTTTGTATCCTGCAACTTCACCATATTCATTTATTATTTCTAATGGGTTTTTGGTGGATTCTTTAGGGTTTCCTATACATAAAATTACGCCATCTGCAAAAAGTGGCACTTTTGCTTCCTTCCTTCACTTCTTCCTTTCCAACTTGGAACCATTTTACTTCTTTTCCTTGCCTGATTCCTCTGGTTAGGACTTCCAATACTATGTCAAAGAAGAGTGGTAAAAATGTGCATCTTTGTCTGCCTCCTATTCTTAAAGGGATAGATGTCAGTTATTCTCTGTTGAGTATGATATTAGATGTCAGTTTGTCATATATGGACTTTATTATGTTAAAGCACTTTTTCTATACCCATTTTATTCAGAGTTTTAATCATAATTGGATGCTGTATTTTGTCAAATGCTTTCTCTGCATCTATTGAAATGATCTTGTGATTTTTATTCTTCATTTTGTTAATGTAGTGTATCACATTAATTGATTTGGGGATGTGGAACTACCCCTGCATCCCTAGAATGAATCCCACTTGATCACAGTGTATGGTCTTTTTAATGTATTGTTGTATTCCATTTGCTAGTATTTTGTTGATTTTTTCATTGATGTTCATCGGCCTATAATTTTCTTTTTTCTGTTGTCCTTGTCTGATTTTGGTATGAGGGTAATGGTGGTCTCATAGAATCAGTTTGGAAGTTTCCCCTCCTGTTCAATATTTTGGAAGAGTTTGAGAAGGATAGGTATTAAGTCTTCTTTGAGTGTTTGGTAGAATTCACCAGGGAAGCTGTCTGGTCCTGGACATTTATTTTGGGGGAGGTTTTTGATTGCTGTTTCAATCTCCTTACTGGTGCTTGATCCATACAAATTCTCTATTTCTTCTTGACTCAGTTTTGGAAGGTTGTATGATTCCAAGAATTTATCCATTTCTTCTAGATTACCCAGTCTGTTGGAATATAGCTTTTCATAGTATTCTCTTACAACTTTTTTTATTTCTGAGGCGTCTGTTTTAATTTCTCCTCTTTCATTTCTGATTTTATTTATTTGAGACTTCTCTTTTTTTTCTTGGTGGGTCTAGGTAAAGGTTTGTCAATTTTATTTATCTTTTCAATGAACCAGCTCTTAGTTTCATTGATTTTCTGTTTGTTTGTTTGTTTGAGGAAGATTAGCCCTGAGCTAACATCTGCTGCCAATCCTCCTCTTTTTTGCTGAGGAACACTGGCCCTGAGCTAACATCTGTGCCCATCTTCCTCTACTTTTATACATGGGACACCTACCACAGCATGGCTTGACAAGTGGTGTATAGGTCAGCACCCAGGATCTGAACTGGCCAACCCCAGGCCACTGAAGCAGAACACATGAACTTAACTGCTCCTCCACCAGGCCAGCCTCTATTATTTTTTTAATCTCTATTTCATTTCTTTCTGCTCTGATTTTTATTATTTCCTTCCTTCTACTGATTTTGAGTTTGTTCTTTTTCCAGTTTTTTTAGGTGCATTGTTAGATTGCTTATTTGAGATTTTTCTTGTTGAGGTAGGCCTGTATTGCTATAAACTTCCCTTTTAGAATAGCTTTTGCTTTATCCCATAAATTTTGGCATGTCGTATTTTCATTTTTCTTCGTCTCCAGGAATTTTTTTCATCTCTCCCTTGATATCTTAGTTGACCCAGTAGTCGTTCAGCTGCATTTTGTTTAATCTCCACATATTTGTGACTTTTCTGATGCTTAGTATTATTTCAATCTTCTTAAATTTATTGAGACATTTTGTGCCGTAATATGTGATTTATACTGGAGAATGTTCCATGTGCTTTTGAGAAGAATGTGTATTCTGTGGGTTTTGGATGGAATGTTCTGTATATGTCTATGAAATTCATCTGATCTAATATGTCATTTAAGGCCAATGTTTCCTTGCTGATCTTCTGTTTCGAAGATCTATCCATTGATAAAAGTGGACTATTCAAGTCCCCTATTATTATTGTGTGACAATCTATTTCTCCTTTTATGTCTGGTATTAATTACTTTATATATTCAGGTGCTTCTGTGTTGGGTACATAGATATTTACAAGTGTTATGTCCTCTTGTTGGATTGTTCCCTTTCTTCCTATGTAATGCCCTTCTTTGTCTCTTGTTAGAGTTTTTGTTTTAAAGTCTATTCTGCCTGATATAACTATTGCTACCCCAGCTTTCTTTTCATTGCCATTTGCGTGGACTATCTTTTCCCATCCCTTCACTTTCAGTTTGTGAGTGTATTAAGGTCTGAAGTGTGTCTCTTGTGTGCAACATATACTTGGAGCTTGTTTTTTTTTTTTTAAGATTTTTAAATTTTTTTCCTCAAAGCCCCCCAGTACATAGTTGTATATTCTTTGTTGTGGGTCCTTCTAGTTGTGGCATGTGGGACGCTGCCCCAGCATGGCCTGATGAGCAGTGCCATGTCCGCGCCCAGGACTCGAACCAATGAAACACTGGGCCGCCTGCAGCGGAGCGCACAAACCCAACCACTCGGCCACGGGGCCAGACCCTGGAGCTTGTTTTTTAATCCAATCAGCCAAACTATGCCTTTTGATTGGAACATTTAGTCCATTGACATTTAAAGTAGCTATTGATACGTATGTACTTATTGCCATTTTGTTACTTTTTTTCTGGGTGTTTTAGTAGTTCTTCTCTGTTCCTTTCTTCTTCTCTTGTTCTCTTCCCTTGTGGTTTGATGGCTTTCTTTAGTATTACATTTGGGTTCCTCTCTCTTAATTTTTTGTGTATTTATTATACGTTTCTAGTCTGTGATAACGATGAGGTTTACATATAATAATCTCTATAAATAGTAATCTATATTAGTCGATGGTCTCTTAAATTTGAGCTCTTGCTAATAGTTCTACTCTTTTACTCCCCTCTTCCCACATTTTATGTTTTTGGCATCATGTTTAACCCCTTTTGTGTGTATCTGTTAACCTCTTATCATGGAAATAGATAATTTTAGTGCTTTTGTCTTTTGACCTTCATATTATCTTGATAGGTGGTTGATATTCTACCTTTCTGTATTTTTGCCTTTACCAGTGATTTTATTTTTTGATAATTTTACTATTCATATTTGTCTTTTCTTTTCCACTTAAATAAGTCCCTTTAACATTTCTCACAAGGCCAGTTTCTTGGTGATAAACAAATTTAGTTTTTGCTTGTCTGGAAAACTCTTTATCTCTCCTTCCATTCTGAATGATAACCTTGCCAGATAAAGTATTCTTGGCTGTAGGTTTTGCTTTCAGCACTTTAAATATATCATGCCACTCCCTTCAAGCCTGTAAGATGTCTGCTGAGAAGTCAGCTGATAGCCTTATGGGGTTTCTTTTGTATGTAACCTGTTGCTTTTCTCTTCCAGCTGTTAGGATTCTCTCTTTATCTTTAATTGTTGACATTTCAGTTATAATGTGTCTTTGTGTGGAACTCTTTGGGTTCATCTTGTTTGGTGCTCTCTGTGCTTCCTGTACCTGAATGTCTGTTTCCTTCCTTAGGTTAGGAAAGTTTTCAGCTATTATTTCTTCAAGTAACTTCTCTGCTACTTTCTCTCTTCTCCTTCTAGGACATCTATAATATGGATGTTAGTGTGCTTGATGTTGTCCCAGAGATCCCTTAGACTTCCCTTATTCTTTTTAATTCTTTTTTTCTCTTTTCTGTTCAGTTTGGGTTATTTCCTCTAGTCTTTCACCCAGCTCGCTATTCCATTCTTCTGTATCATCTACTCTACTTTTGAGCCCCTCTAGTGAATTTCTCATTTCCATTATTGGATTCTTTAGTTTTGATTGTTTTTTTTATATTTTCCAATTCTTTGTTGAAGTTCTCACTGAGTTCATCTATTCTTCTCCCAAGATCAGTGAGCAACCTTTTGACTATTAGTTTTTACTCTTTATCAGGTAGATTGTTTGTCTCTGTTTTGTTTAGTTCTTTTTCTGGGGTTTTGTCCTGTTCCCTTATTTGGAATGTATTCCTTTGACTCATTTTGCCTCTTTCTCTGTCCTTATATATATGTATTAGATAGATCAACTATTTCTCCCCATTCTCGAGAATTGGCCTTATGTAAGAGATGCCTTATGAGGTCCAGCAACATGCTTCCCTCTTGTCACCAGTTCCAAATGTTCCAGGAGTGTCCCCTGTGCAGGCTACGTGTGTCCTTCTGTTGTGGTGGGGTTGCTCTTACTGCAAGTACATGTGGAGGCTAGGCTGTCTCCCTGACTGGCTGGTTGTAAGGCTCAGATCCATGCTGCTGCTATGGTCCCTTCAGTCACTTTATTGGGTTGGCGGAGCCCCAGCACAGTTGGCTTCAAGGTCTAATAGCACATTCCTGCTGCAGTTTTCTGTTAAGGGAGTCAGCCTCCAGAATGGCTGGTTGCTAGCCTCAGGGGCTCACAATTGCTATAGGACTCTGGCCTGTGAAGCTGTTGTCAGCTTTCTCAGAAGTGCAGCTAGGTGGGGCCAACCCTGGGCATGACAGCATGCAATTATTTCAGGTTGTGGAAGGTGGACCTGATCCCTTGTGTGGCTGTTGGAGAAGCACAAGTCTACTGCAGCTGACAAGCCACACTACCCACAGGCCCACATACCCCATCCATGCGATCCTGTCCTGTGCGCACACCCTGCCCTGCTAAAGTGGATCCATTCACTCTGCTGCATTAGCCCCACACACTCTGCCAATGTAGGCCCACCCCTCACTCACACCCTGCCCCACAGAGGCAGACTCACTTGCCCCATTGCAGAGGTCCCAAAACCCCAACTATATGGGCCCACAAATTATCTAAGGGCTTGCCAGTCAGTAGGGCCCATCCCTAGGGTGAGCTGCCTGCACTTGCTGAGCTAGATTAAATCAGTGCTCTAGTAGGGGTGCAAACCCTTCTGCTAACAGGCCAGGGGAAGAACTCCAATGGTGTCTGACAGCGTCTGTGTCAGCACTCCTGTACTAGGTCACAACAATGGCTGCCACTAATGTCTCCGTCCCTGAGGAGGTGGTCCCAGCCATCCCCTGGCTCCCTGAGATGTGCCCAGAGCCCATCAAGTGAGTCTCTTTCACCAAAGGACTGTGCACATTTTTATGGTGATTTTGTGTTGCTTTCCCAAATAGATGAGTTTGTGCATGGACCCTTCAAGAACAGGCTTTTCTCTGTCTTATGTTTAATAGCTTTTCTGGGGCCACTCTCCACTGTTTTCAATAGCCAGTAAAGGTAGACACCATGACACTCATCTCAGTTGTGCTGAGTTCAAAAAGTTATTCATTGTGGCAAAGCTCTCCCACTCAGATCCCCCACTCCTCCAGGAAAAGGTTCATACCTTAAGACTTCTTCTGGCCACGAAGTGCCATGGCTAGAATGTGGCTTTTTCCTCTCCAGAAAGGTATTTCTGCCTCTTCCACCTCATTCAGCCCTGTCCCTTGTTTTGGGGGCTCCTTCCATCCAGTTTCTGCTTTTCTCTCAGGGGAAATCTTTCCCAGGGTAGTTGTAAACCTGTTGTGTCCATGGGATGAAGTAAGTTCAGAGTCCTTGTACACCACCATCTTCCTTCTTCCTTTCTTCTGGAGACATATTTAAAAGCCGATGTGTGGTTCTCTTTTTTCTCTTCCTTTACTGTGGTACTTGTGGAACTTATATTAATACACATGTGATGTAATATGAAAATATGTAGGCATACTGAGCCATCCCATGGAGAACAACTGTCCAAGAGAGTCACTCAACCTGACAGTAACTTTTCTGTGTTAAACTTTTGTCATGTAAACCCCTGAGAGCTAGATGCTGTTTGTTTCATCAGTTTATCCTAGCTTATCCTGACTAATATACTCCTAAATAACAACATCTTGTATTGAGCACTCTCATGAGCAGCATGCCTATTTATTTATTCATATATGCCTCAGAATATGATCGTATACACCTAGGTCTATGATCTCCTCTCTCTCCTCATAGATCATTACACATTTGAGGAGCATGCCTGAAACTTTGTCTTGTCTTACATGCCTGCCATCAACCTGGATGCTCTTAGTGTTCATGTGTATGATCAATTCACCAAACTACCCAATCAGCTATTTCACTATCTCACCTCAATGATCTCAATGCCACTTCAGCCCTATATTCCACAAGCATAATGCATACTTAAATCACCTGGATCAGCTTCTCCTCTGAAATAATGGGTTCACTCATCTCACTTTCTGAACACAGCCTCTTGTCCTCCAAGCTCATTTATTTAATCATTCCCTACTATACCAATTCTTCAACCTCATCAGGACCTCTAGGAGGCTGACCTTTCTACTTTATCTTTTTATCATAATGACTATTGATCTCATGGGTTTTGATCCTTAGTATTTCTAGTTCTGATGATTTTGAACACTTTTGCCAGTATTCTCGGTGTCCATTCTTCATTTTCCTTTCCTTCTCTGCTCATAACAAAACCTTATTTTGGATGAACAAAGATGTCTGTCTTCTTTTCAGCTTCATTGTATAAAATACCTATAACTAGATAGACACATCCAACTATAAATTTATGCTCACCAACATCAACCGGATCCTCTTAAACTCCCCAAAAATACTAACAGTTCTTCTTAACTCATTCTCTCATTCTTCACAAAAGTTCCCCACTGCCCCTAAATCTCAACTTGACTCAGTCTTACTTCTCTATTATAAAAATGATAAGGAAGCCCCTTTGAATTCCCAACCACAAAATCTACAAAGCTACAAGCATTAGTAACCAT
This sequence comes from Equus asinus, assembly GCF_041296235.1. Lineage (NCBI taxonomy): Eukaryota > Metazoa > Chordata > Mammalia > Perissodactyla > Equidae > Equus > Equus asinus. The sequence goes on along the minus strand of NC_091792.1, from coordinate 109,907,789 downwards.
CCTGTTTTGTCATTCACTCTGCTGATTTTCTCCACTCTTCCCTGTATCTCCAAACTCTTCCTTTCTAACTCCTTCTCAGTAGCATTTAACTATGATGATGATTCTTTCCTGTTTTATAATTACACAGCCACTAAAATTATCCCTCATAATTCCACCTAAAAGACTTTTATCAGTGACTTGCCTGCTGCTAAAAGCAACAAACTTCATCATCTAACAGTATTTGTATACAGGTGGCTACTTTCTCCTTCTTGGCTTCAGTTGCCATACACCTTCTTGATTTTCCCTTAATATTCCTGCCTGGGTCATCTCAGCCTAATTTACAGAATTTTCTTCTACTTTCAGTTCCTTAACTGTCAGTAAACATTTAAATGTCATCCTCGATGTAAAATCTCTTCTTAATCTTCGCACTCTTCCTGAGTGATTACATATTCACTCACGACCTCTGCTATCTACATAGATTATATTAACGATTGGTGAATACTTAACGAGAGAACAGACTTGACTCCTAAGCTCCTTCTGTTTACTATATATCTCTATGTAAGTGTCTCACGGGAACCTCAGACACAACCTAAACAAACCAAATTTTGTAATAAACCAAAATGACCAAAGAAACAAGAAATAGAGCACTTGATGCACAAGGAATTTACAGGTTGATGGTTAAGGAAGCACACAGGATGAATCTGTGCAACAGACATGGAGGTCAATCATTCCCAATTGAAATGGGAGGACAGAGGCCCAGGAAACATGGCTCCAGGATGAAAATGAAGCTGGTCAAATATCAACTCTGCTTAAAGAAATTGAGAAGAGATCTCTGTAAATAGAGTGGTGATTAATTAGTAATGGACACATAGAAAATGAAATAAATTATAACATTAGACATTAACTCCATTAGACATTAGACATTAATGTTAACTCAAAGAAAATCAAAAAATTAAAAAGAAAAGAAATGTAATCTTAGAATACTTCTTGAGACATCTGTTAATAATGGTTATGTTATTATAAAAAATGTAAACATTGAATGTTGATATAATCAAACACTGTACTATAACATTGAAAAAATAAGAGGAGGAATAGGAGGCTAATAAATAATATAAAAAATTGAAAAATCAAGAAATAGCAATATAAAAAGAAGGCATTTATCAGAATAATCAATCAACTAAAAAGATGTGAACATGGTTATCTCAAGGTAGTAGAAACCAGGAGAGGAGAGAATGGGACAGGGGACTGTTATTATTAAATATTAGTTTCCTGGTATTATTTCATTTTTTTAAATAATGTGCATGTACTATTTTGATAAAATTTTAAAATATAATAAAATTTTTATAATCTATGTATCTTCCTTTTGTCTAGATGCAGGAGGTGTGAGGTGCAAATCATTGTCTAGGTAGGAAAAAGTAAAATATTAGAAAAAGAGTGGATGAGCTGATAAATAGGAGATGTAGCACATTGGTGTACTGAAAGTGAGAGAGTATTTGGTTGGTTGGTTGGCTGGTTAGTTAGGAAAATTATGAGACAAGAAACAGAATAAAGTCTACATAGGAAACAGTTGCTAAGCTCCTTGAGGGTGGATAATATGTAAAATTTGCTTTATATACAGTAGGTAATCTAAAACTATTATGGAAAGAAGCACTTTAGCAATATACATGAAAAGTCAATGAAAGGACATTTAAAGTAAACTTTAATAATAGTGATACAACCCTTATGATGGTAAATGAAAACATTTTCTGAACATGTTTTGAAAGTTTTGGATGTAGAATAAACTAGAGTTCTCATATAAAAGACAGAGTGCCCAGTTAAATTTTAAAAAAAGATTTTTACATAAGGTATCCCAAATATTGCATGAAACTTACTTATAATAGAAAAGTATTTATTGTTAATCTAAAATTCAAATTTAGCTGAGAATTCTATGTTTTTATTTGCTAAATCTGGCAACCCAGGGATAAACCAAGTGTTAAAGACCTGAAAGATAAATACAAATACAAATATTCTGGTTAAAAGTAAGAAATTATAATAGCTAAAGTTTTTAAACTTATTTAATAACCTGAAAATGATGAGCAGAGTAATGAACGTTCTAAACGAAAAACCCAATCCCTTTTCCCTTGGTGAAAGGGATAGTTTTTGTATAGTGATGATGCTAGCTTTCCTAACTGGATGAACATCACCAGGAGGCCCACCTCCTGTCCCATAGTCAAAGGAATCAACCATCATCCTAATAGACACATCTAAGTTTCTAGCCAACAGCTATTTAGAACAAGGAGAAATTCATGAGTTCCAAGCAAATTAAACTCTTAGGCAGATTGGCAAACTATGGTCCACTGGTCTGTTTTTATAAATAATGTTTTATTAGAACACAGCCATTCCCATTCATTTATAGATTTTCTATTGCTGCTTTTACACTACAAAGGCAGAGTTGAGTCGTTATCGCAAAGACCTTATGGCCCACAAAGCTAAAAAAAACATTTACTATCTGATCCTTCATGGGAAAAGTTTGCCGCTTGTACTCTAAAGGCCACCTTGAGCAGCAGGACACAGCAGAATTAGGAGGAGAAGCTCCGAACAAGCCTAACACCAAATGTTTCAACAGCCAAAACTTCAATGTGAGTTCTAATCGGACCGAGGAGATTCAGAGTTAGATTGAGTTAAGCAATGATTATCAAAATCATTTGCAGATTGAAGATAGTTTATTTTTGATCATCTTCCTTCAAATGACATTTTCTCTCATTTTTACTATTATTTTAATTATTAGATTTTATTTTAAATGAAATCAACTAGATCATAGGGATTCCTCCAAATCTTTAGCTTGTCTCGCTTGGCAAAGAATCTGCTTATTGAATTTATACTCAAGACACCTTCTCCTGGCAGTAGTGGCTGACACAGAAACATAGAGATACAGTCTTAGAATGGGAATGAAGGGTAAGAGTTAAAAGAATTAACTTTGTAAATTAAACATATTTCAATAACAGCAAGCACTGCATTATATCAGAATCATAATTTATATTTTCATTTTTAATTGTTTAGTCAATTTGAGCTTTTGTGAAAATATAATTGAAAATTATAAAGCTGCTTATAGATTAAAGTTACTCATTTTCTCAAAAAAAAAGTTAGTCTGTTCACTGAAATGTCATAAGTAATAAAATCTGTTTTCTACCAAGTTGCACAGATGCAAATGCTTTTTTAAAAATTCCTATACAATAAAAATGGATTTATTTTTCTTCCATACATTAGCCATGGACTTATTTCCTCATTAAAATATGAAAAATGCCTGAGAGAACCTCTTAGGTTTTAAATTAACTTCTTTAAGATAAATAGTTTAATCATTTTAAATTATCTTATGGAGACAAAAAATTGTTTTTGAAAGAAAAATGGCTTTGCCTTTTCTCCTTGTAGGTAAGATAAATATAATTACCCAAAAGTACATCAATATTACAACCGTAAGTGTTTTACATAAATTTTTTTAAATGCTAACATTTTTACTTGTTTGAAAAGCTTTCTTGGGATAAAATTATCAAACAGATAACTCATCCATTTAAATTGTTGAATGTTTTCTACCATATTCACAGGGTTATGCAACCATTATCACAATCTAATTTTAGAACATTTTTGTCTCTCAATGAATAAAGAAAGCCCATATCCTCATTCCTCTTCCCCACTCCATCCCCAGCCTTCAGCAACCACTAATCTATTTTCAATCTCTACAGATTTGCCTATTCTGGACATTACATCTAAGTGGGATCATAAAATACGTGGTCTTTTGTGACTGTCATTTTTCACTTAGCATGTTTTCAAGTTTCATCACTTTTGTAACATGTATCATTTCTTTTTATCACAGAATAATATTCCATTGTATGATTACACAACATTCCATTTTTTTCACTCATCAGCGAATGGTCATTTGGGTTGTTTCTACTTTATGGCTATTATGAATAATGCTACCCTGAACATTCATGTACAGGTTTTTTGTGTGAACATATGTTTTCCTTTCTCTTGAGTAGATACTTAAAAATAGAATTGCTAGGTCATATGGGAACTCTGTGCTTAACATTTTGAGGAAATGCCAGACTGTTTTCCAAAGAGCTACACCATTTTATGTTCCCACTAGCAATCTAACATGAGGGTTCCAATTTCTCTATATTCTCATCAATATTTGCAATTGTCTATCTTTTTTATTATAGCCATCTATTAAATATGAAGTATAACCTCATTGAAGTTTTGATTTGTATTTCTCTAATGACTGATGAGATAGAGCATCATTTCAAGTGCTTACTGGCCATGAATCTTCTTTGGAGAAATGACTATTCAGATCCTATATCCATTTTTTAATTGGGTTATTGGGTCTTTTATTACTGAATTACAACAGTTCTACACAATTTGGGCACAAGTCCCTTATCAGATATGTGATTTGCAAAAATTTTCTCCCATTCTGCAGATTGCCTTTGCACTCTCTCGATGGCATTGTTTTCAGCACAAATGTTTTAAATTTTGGCAGTTCAATTTATCTGTTTTTTCTTTTGTTGCTTGTACTTTCGGTATTGTATTTAAGAAAACATTGCCTAACACAAGATCATGAATATTTACTCCAATATTTTCTTCTTCTAAGAGTTTTATAGTTTTAGTTCTTGTGTTTAGGTCTATAATCCATTTTGTGTTATTTTTATGTATGGTATGAGATAGGGGTCTAACTTCATTCTTCTGCATATGGATATCCAGATACCCAGCACTATTTGCTGAAAGATTATTCTTTCTCCAATTGAACTGTCTGAGCACCCTTATCAAAAATCAATTGACTGTAAATGTGAGAGTTTATTTTTGGACTTTGGATTCTATTCCATTGATCTATATATATATATCTAGCCATATGCCAGAACCACATTGTCTTGATTACCGTAGTTTTGCAGTAAGTATTGAAATCATGAAGGATGAATACTCAATGCTCCTTTTCCAATTGTTTTGGCTGTTCTGGCTCTCTTGCATTTTCATAAAAATGTTAGGATCAAGTTGGAGTAGAGCTCCTGCCCTTTGAGCAGTGGCCAGGTCAGGGAAGGGAAAGTCAATCCTCTCAGTGTGCCTACCTGCAACGTGGGCCTGTGAGGGACGAGAAATGGCAACCTGTCCCTCTAGGGGTGAAACGTCAGCCCCAGACTGGAAGCTGGAGGGAGGGAGCCCACGTCCTCTTGGCCATACACACCTGGGATACAGCTTCTGTCACACAGAGCTGGAGTGCAGGCGGGGGCAGTGAAAGGGAGTAAGTCATGACTCAAATGACACAACTCCTTCTCTTCTTAGTGAGATTTAGTAAATTTTCTTGAATGAATATCTTTCCATTCCCTCTATGCCTTTAGGACAATTTAAAAATCTTAAATGCTTGTTTTTTATAATTTTCATCAGTTAAACTGTTGTTTGCTAAGGAGAGAGTATACCAAGCTCCTTACTCTGGCATTCTAGGAGTCCCTGTCCCTCTTTGCATAAACTTTTAAAAATCTGCGTCACTGTTATAACATCACTTTGAGTTGAGGAATAACAGATACTATTTTCACTTTTCAAATAAGGTGAAACAGGTTAAATGTAAAAATGGAAACTGTACACCAGGAAATAGAATGTACGTCTCCCAACCAACAGGTTTCCTCAGTACAAGCTGCTTCTGTGGTGGAATAAGTCTGGAGGAAAAGTTCAATGAACTTAATTTACCTTCTAAAATACATGTGGTTCTGTAACCCCGTGTTTTTATTCTGTCACAGCAATGTTCAAGAATCTTGCAAAGACAGCCAGAACTAGCCAGATAGCAATTTTGTCAAATGTTACTAATGTATACCGCTTCACTGTGTTTAGTAGGACTCCTCCTTAATAGAAAACATGCCAGAAACAGATCAATTGGTGGTAATAGAACTAAATTGAAAATGTAGGTAAATTTTCTAACGGTTTTTTGGTGGGTTACACGTTACACAATTTAAAGAAAACAACATAAACCACAGATGCATACAGACAGCTTAACTCATAGGGTAGCCTGCTACTTGGACAAAAATTATAGGGTCAATCCAAGACAAAATTGTGATGTAGGCAATTTTTTCTTCTTCAATGCCCTTTTCTCCCTGCTCTGGTAATGATCCCATTTTCCAAGCTGCAAGTGTCTGATGGGTTTGTATTCTTCTCCATTATCTCAAAACCGGCTTCATGGCCATTTGATCTTAACATGGTGCCCATTCAGGTTGTCTGCATCTTTACTTAGGCTTGAGTTAAAGACTACAATTTCACCTGTGTAATTTTGGCCATCCTCATGGGAGTAACAAAGAGATTTTTGGAATGCACTGAGGCTGTCTTCCATTACACTCTGAAACCACTCACATGTGTGTAGTTTTCCACTCTACTTACACTTAAGGATTGCTCTACAAGAAAGATACCATTTCTGCTTGTATAACTGAATCATCCCCCTGAATTTACAGCTTCAATCCCTCTATCAGTCATTGTGACAGCACTTCACAGCAATACAACAGGAGAGATTGAAGACAAAGACAACTGGCCTGCCTACCAGTCAGATGTGATTACAGCTCAGCACATCAATGCTGAGACTACAAGACAGTGTGTATCATCTTTATCACGATGTACGATCAGATGAGCTATTTGCTGTTCTTCATTATCTGGGGAAAAGTCCAAAAGAGAACACAAGTGCCAACCATATTATTTGTCACCTTTCTTCCACTGAACAGTAAAATTGGAGGACAGAAATGAAAATTAACAGTTCAGGGATTCAGAACTCCACTTCATTCAGCAATTAAACTTCAGAGAACTTTCACATTTCTATTTTAGCTTTCTGAGTATAAGATCTATCTAAGAATAAAGGGGGAAAGCACACTTAGAATGCCTCTAAAGTTGTTTCCACCTTTGGCCTAGGTCACTTCGAAAGGATTGGAAATATTGAAATGCAATAGGAAGCTGACTTGTCTTAGGTTGAAACTTCCGGAGAGAGAATAATAAAATGCTAACAGCATCTTTTTTTTTTAAACCTACGTGCCTGATTACGTAAGAGTCCCAGAAAGAAGAATAAAGCTAGTGGAAGATAGACATAACCATGTTATCTGAGTCAATCCTATTGCCCATATACCCAGGAGTGTATCCTGACTGTGTCACTAACAGAGGTGTTATAAGAAAGCATGGTGGTGTTCTGGAGCTCAAATGATCTTTTTATCTTAAAAGTTCTAATGATATACTTTTAATGTCAATGCAAGATAATTAGTTGACCATACAGTGTACACATACCTGCCTTTTAAAAGTGACAGTATTAACAGTGGAATATACTCCAGCCATAAAAAATAATGAAGTCTTGCCATTTGTGACAACGTGGATGGACATTTGAGGGCATTATGCTAAGTAAAATAAGTCAGACAGAAAGACATATACCATATGATCTCAGTTATATGTGGAATCCAAAAACAAAAACAAAAACAAAAAACAAAACTATGCTCACAGATACAGAGCACAAATTGGTGGTTGCCAGAGGCGGTAGGGGGAAGGGGGTTGGCAAAATGGGTGAAGGGAGTCAAAAGTTATAAAAGAAATGTCATGGGGATATAATGTACAGCATGGTGACTATAGTTAATAATACTGTATTGCATATTTAAAAGTTTCTCAGAAAGTAAATCTTAAAAGTTCTCATAAGAAAAATTCTCTAACTCTGTATGGTAATGGATGTTAACTAGACTTACTGTGGTGATCATTTCACAATATATATAAATATCGAATGTTTTATACCTGAAACTAATATAATGTATGTCAATTATACCTTAATAAAAAATTTTTAAAGTAATGATATTAAATGAACAATGTGATATTTTGCACATTGTAATAATTTTAAGTCAATACAATTTTTAGTCTAGGTTTATAATTGATACGTAGTACCATACTCCGTATATTTGCTCAAGCTCCAAACCCAGGAGTCATCTTGTTTGTTCTCACACTTTGCACTCCACAGCTAATCCATCAGCAAGTCCTAAGAGCTCTACTTTTAAAAGATATCCCAAATCCAGCACATGTCACCACATAACCACCTTCACAACTCAGGTCATTCTAGGAGCCTCCTATTGCTTCTCCTTGTTTCCATTGTTGTTTCACGTCAGCAATTTTCTACACAGTAGTCAGAGGGAATGTTTTAAAACAAAAATCATATCATGTCACTCCTTTACTCAAAACTACCAGTGTCTTTCCTCTTCTCAACTCATTGAAGAGAAAGTTTGAGCTCCTAATCATGCCCTTAATGCCTTATATATTCCAACATCTACCACTCATTCTATCCAAGCCACACTGGCCTCTTGCTCCTCTTTGAATATGGCCTTTGCGAGAACAAAATGGGATTTATGTTTTCCAAGCTAAATATCACAATGATTTTGTGTGAAGTCTTACATGATATTGAATCCTTCTGAATGATATTCCCTTTGAAAATTAAGTGGCACTCCTTCAGAAAGGAGTAGTGGGTTAAGGAGTGATATATTCTCTCAGGTGATGGAAATTGAATGAGAATCCTCTATACATCAATGAAATCATCAAATAAGAAAGAAATGTTCTGAAATCAAATTGAATGCACAATTCTTCATACCCACTGGCATCCAGTGGGATCACAGAATTTTTTTCAGAATCAATGTATAACTTATACCTGATCAATTAGCTGACATAATTTAAAGAAAACTGGTTCAATTTTTTAGAAAAGCCATCCAAATCAAAGGAATAAATTCTTACATCTTTTGCTCAATAAGCAATAAAATGCTGAACAGAAAATATGAACATTAATCTTAATCTTACATCAGAAAAAGAAATTAGCTATTTTGAATATCTCTTTATCACACATTATCCATTTGAGCAAATATTTTGAAGTACATGAGATTTCTGTGTATAGGGATGTGATTACCTTGTAAGTAGTAAATAGAAGTTACTTAAAGTCTACTTCATGTTTGTGTGAATAAAATGTTTCACACATATTTTACTTCTTGCACATGCTCAGTAGTTTTTAATCTGTGGGTCATCTATCATAACAGTAAACCCTCTTTGTGCATATCTCTAAAATGCTACCTAAATATTATAGTTCTGCCCCCACTCTGACTAATGTTTTAAGATTAAAATGGTTACTTTACAACTGAAAAGCTAAACTTAAAATACTTTAAGTATACAGTATTTCTGAGAGAGAAAAACTATAATTCTAGAGCTGATAGGAATTCGGGAGATTTAGTGATACTCAATTCAGTTGAAAATAACTCGCTTCCCTATCCTTTCCTACAGCTTATGTCTCTGACAGTAAACATAATTAACGCCATAGAGAGAGAAATCGCCGGTTGTTCTGAATCAGTGAAACTTGACAACCAAGAAAATAATGCTAAGCTTTTTTTTAATCCCAAGTACTGACTCTACCCATAGTCCCCTTTCTTTCTGTGTCATCTTAACAGCAGATATAAATATAGAACAAACATGAATTAACAGAAAAGACCGGGGAGAGAGAACAACTTAGGGAATTTTTGATCCATTATAGTTCACACACGTGCCATCATCCTACAACCTCGCCATTCTGCGCAGCTCTGAGCTCTGGTACCTGCTTCACTCTTGTAGTCAGTCCCACAGCTCCTCACTCTCTTTTCCCTCCCAGAAACTGAGTGTCGGTTCACATGCCAGAAAGGGTAGGGTTAATAGTTCAGCATCTGTTTCCTACTAAAGCCCCAGAAATCTTCTGTCAATTGCCTACTCTTTGGCCTTGCTGTTAAAAGGTGGATACAAGCGGGAAGACCAGCACAATGAGAAGAGGTTGTTTTAAATTTATGTCATCATTTTTAAATATGCTATTTCCCAAAATGTCCTGGGGGCCATTTTGAGCCAAATCCTCTCCTGCTGGCATGTTTCTGATTCACTAGCATTACCCTCCTATATGCCAGGGATATGCCATCCTTAAAGGAATTTAAAAGAGTTATCACCATAAATTCAAACTGTGTTGTTACTATTCAACTTATATAATACGTATGTTTGAAACCACTGTGAAGCTTGTGATTTTCCTGAGACTGCTTTCAGCTGGCTGCACGATGCCTTGGCAGTCTCTTAGAAGCAAAGCAGACACCATCAGTGTAATTCTGCCACTGGCTCTCAAGCTCAAAGGAGGGCAATTGCCTAATGCTTACTTTAGAAAGCCTGGCAGGTCCACTGGGTTTGCTCACAACCGTGCACCTCTTAGAAGTCTCATGCTTGTGAGATCAATTATTATTAAAAGCCCTAAAAACAATTAATCCACAACATCATGCCAGCTTGTTACCTTTTGGACTAACCATTCCTCATAAAGGCACACAACAGAAAGCCTGAATACTCCATGATATTGAAATTAGACTTATAATAAAATCGAAATTACACAAATTATTTTTAATTTTTTGAAGATGTATTTTTCCCTACTAGCAGATGATATAAATCCAAATCTTTCCCTTTACATATCAACTCCAAGAATGATTTGTTCTCTTCACTTTGATTTGTTTTATTATGTGTGTCTGTGCTGGATAAACGGAGTGAAGACTGGACTTCTAGACTTGAGTCTTTCACTTCCTTACCATGTAAACTTGTATAAATCACCTATCTTAGTTTCATTTTTTTAATCTGTAAAATGGAAATAACAACCCCCATCCTACCTATTACACCAAAAATAAAATCATAAGTGCTAGATAAATGTGGGTGTTTGGTTTGAGTTAAAATATATATGAATGAACATGTGTTTATAAAATATGCGCTTTTATTGATAACATATATATTAGTAAAAGGAGTGTTTTGGCAAGAATGCTGGCTGGCAACCAAAGACTCATGCTTCAAATTGCCAATGCCAGGTGGTTTGGGAAATAGTCCAAACAGAAATCACATAGCTCCCTGTGATGATTAATATTCTGTGTCAACTTGGCTGAGCCATCGTCCCCAGATATTTGGTCAAACATTATTCTTGATGTATCCATGAAGGTGCTTTTCTGGATGAGATTAACATTTATATCAGTGGACTTTGAGTAAAGCAGATTGCCCTCCACAATGTGGGTGAGCCTCATCCAATCAATTGAAGCCTGTATAGAACAAAGGACCTCCCTCGAGAAGGAAGGAATTCTGCCAGCAGACATCCTTCAGACTTCAGCTGTAACATCAGCTCTTCTCTTGGTCTCCAGCCTGTTGGCCAACTCTGCAGATTTTCATCTTGTCAGCCTCCATAATCATGTGAGCCAATTCCCTCAAATAAAGCTCTCTCTTTCTCTCCACACACACACCACAGACAGGCACATCCTATTGGTTCTTTTTCTCTGGAGAATCCTAACTAATACAGTCCCTCAAATCTACGTGGCGTCATGTGACTAATCCTGGCCAGTAGAATATAAGGAAAGTGAAGTGTGCCACTTCTGCAATGAGGTATTTAATCATCCGGTGTGCTTTCTCTGCTTTCTCTTCTCCTCCTGTGGCAAATTTGGAAGCCAAATGTGGAGAATGGCCACATGTGGTACACAAGATGGATGAAGCCTGAAGATTGCCCAATAAGAAATATGTTTATTGAATTTTGTGGGCATGAGAAACTATTATTGCGTTAGGCAACTGAGATTTTGGGATTGTTTGCTACAGCAGCTGGAACTTGTTACCCTGACTAATACAGTTATATTTAACTATGTACAAATTGAACAAAAAAGGAAAAATTCTGCATTATTTGGATTGCAAAAGAAAAAAGTAGTCCTTGACACCTGGAAACTATCCTGAACACTTTCTCACAGAACATCAACATCAGACAAAGCACTCTCTGCCCATGCGATCAAGACAGAAAAAAGACCACTGAATACTTATGTCTGAACACAGAGAAGAATGTAAATATTGTCCAAACCAGAAGACCCATCCAACCTCTCCCTACCTTGAGTAATATGAGCAAATGCTGCTATAGCTTTAGCTTCACTTGAGTCTTCCATCCTTCCAGATAAGATTTATTAAGATACCTGATCATAGAATTATCCTCCCTTCCAGACAGCATCCAATCCAGAAGAAAGCCTCAGAACAAAGATTTAAGAGTCCTCAAATCTTCCCTAAAATCACCTAACCAACACCAAATTCCTATTTAAAAAGCCCTTTCTAGCACTCTTACTGGGATGACCCATGGTTTCCCGTGGCCAGGTGTGTGGTCTCCCTCAATCCCTCATTACAGTGAGCATAAATCCAAATTATCCAACTACAGCTGTGTTCCTCATGGTCTTTGGTTTGAGGGCATCAATATAAGCAACATTTTACCCTCAGAAAATACAAAATTAGATGAAGTGATTTCCAAGTCTATTTATTTGACTCTACCCAGGATCATGTTCATTTTCAGAGTAAGCAGATGAAACCAGCTTTGCCCTAAAACATAGTGAGACTCTATAATCAGCAAAACATTACATCTGGATTAAATTATTATTTTTAGAAAAACATTTCTTTCTGAATTTTTATCTTGGAACATGTCTAGTTATTTATCAAAACTTTAATATTCAATCTTCATTTATTGAAGTCTTCAGTGGAATATGTAGAGAATTAAGATTTGTATTTTGACAAACCAATTTCTAAATTTATTTTTCTTTAAGAAGACTAAGAGAATATTACTCTCCAGAAAACTCTAAATTGTCAAACTTCGAATTAGAAGTATGGGAGAAGTTAAAAAGATTTGAAAGATTATGAATTTGAGCTCCAGCTAAATATACATTAACATTTATCTGAAAAATATCATTCCTGGCTTTTTTGAATTTTTGTATGAAAATTTATTTTCCACACCTGGAAATCTTACATATATATACTAGAGTGTTTTATTCTTCTTCTAAAAAGACTTTGAAGTTCTTATAGCCTATGTCCCCAAACTCTAGTGTGACTAGAAACTACTTGGGAAAGGTTTTAATAGTTGGTTACAGGACACTAGAAAACCTTTTGGTCAAAAATAAAATTGAAGCTGCACCTCATGTCATGCACCAGGATAAACTTCACAAAGATCATATATTTAAGATAAAAAATAAAATTTTTATATGAACTGGAAGAAGACATGGATGAATACCTTTTCAATCTGGGATCAGGGAAACCATCCTATATCAATATCTAGCAGCAATTCAAGAAAAAAGAATGAACAATTGACTAATAATTTAAAAGTATTCTGCACAGTAGAAACATTGTAAACAAAATAAAATATACACAAAAACTTGGAGAAATTATTTATAACTGATATCAGAGGCAGAGAAAAGGCCAGCATAACTGATATTAAAGGAACTTCTAAAACTCCCAGACAAAACGACCAATAACCCAATAGAAATATAGACAAAGGATATGAATAGATAGTTCACAGAAGAAGTTAAAATGACCCTAAAGATAAGAAAAAAATGGCCAATCTCACTTAATAAGAGAAATTCAAAATAAAACTATAATGAGAAATCATTACTCACCTATCAGTTTGGCAAAATGTAAAAGTTTGACAATAAAATCTATTAGGGAGAATACTAGGAATAGGAACTTCCATAAATTTCTGGTGGGACTGTAAACTGGAACAACCACTAAGATAATAGTTTGGCAATATATAGAAAAAATGTGGAATTAATAAGTAACTACAGCAAGGTTGCTGGATAACAGGTTAATATACAAAAGTAAATTGCTTTCTTATATACCAACAATGGACAAGTTGAATTTCAAATTAAAAATACCATTTACATTAGCACCCCCAAAATGAAAAATTTAAATATAAATCTAATAAAATATGTACAAGAGCTATACGAGGAAAACTAAAAAATTCTGATAAACAAAATCAAAGAACTAAATACATGGAGACATACTCCATATTCATAGATAGGAATACATAATATTATCAAAACATCAGTTCCTTACAACTTGATCTATAAATTCAATGCAATCCTAATCAAAATCCCAGCAAGTTCTTTTATGAGTATTGACAAACTGATTCTAAAGTTAAATGGAGAGGTAAAAGACTCAGAATAGTCAGTACAATATTGAAGGAGAAAAAGTTGGAGGACTGATACCATCCAATATCAAGATTACCATAAAGCTACAATAATCAAGACAGTGTGGTAATAGTGAAAGAATAGACAAATAGATCAGTAGAACAGAATAGAGATCCCAGAAATAGACCCACAAAGTCAACTGATCTTTGACAAAGGAGCAAAGGCAATACAATGAAAAAAATATTGTCCTAAATAAATGGTGCTGGAACAACTGGACATCCACATGCAAAAACATATCTAGATACAGACTTTATACCCTTACAAAAATTAACTCAAAAAAGGATCACAGGGCTAAATGTAAAACACAAAACTATAAAACGCCTAAAAGTTAACATAGGAGAAATCTAGATGACTTTGGGTTTGGTAATAACTTTTTAGATACGACACCAAAGGCATGATCCGTGAAAGAAATAATTGACAAGTTGGACTTCATTAAAATGAAAACTTTCTGCTCTGCAAAATATACTGTCAAGAGAATGAAAAAATAAGTTACAGACTAAAAGAAAATATTTTCAAAAGACACATCTGATATAAGACTGTTATTCAAAATATACAAAGAACTCTTAAAATTCAACAATAAGACAACAGCAACCCAATTAAAAAATAGGCCAATGACTTAACAGACACCTCACCAAAGAAGATATATAGACGGCAAGTGAGCATATGAAAAGATGCTCCACATCATACGTCATCAGGGAAATACAAATCAAGATACCACTACACACCTATTAGAATGATCAAAATCCAGAACACTGACAACACCAAATGCTGGCAAGGATGAGAAGCAACAGGAGCTCTCATTCATTGCTGGCAGGAATGCAAAGTGGTGCAGTCACTTTGGAACACATTTGAGCAGTTTCTTACAAAACTAAATATACTCTTACCATACCATCTAGTAATCTCACTCTTTGGTATTTACACAAAGGAGTTGAAAACTTACATCCACACAAAAATCTGCACACAAACATTTATAGAAACTTTATTCATAATTGCCAAAACTTGGAAGCAACCAAGATGTCCTTCAGTAGGTGAATGGATAAATAAACTGTGATACATCCAGATGGTAGAATATTACTCAGCACTAAAAATTAAGCTGTTAAACATTGAAAAGACATGGAGGAATCTTAAATGTATATTATTAGGTAAAAGAAGTCAATCTGAAAAGGCTACATATCATATAATTCCAATCATAAGACATTCTGGAAAAGCAAAACTACTGAGACAGTAATAAGATCAGTGGTTGGCAGGGGTTGAGGAGTGGGGGTATGAAGAAATAGAGCACAGATTATTAGGGCTGTGAAAATACTCTATATGGTACCATAATGATGGATACATGTTGTTATACATTTGTTCAAACCCATAGAATGTACAACAGCAAGAGTGAACCCTAATACACACTGTGGACTTTAGGTGATAATGATGTGTCAATGTAGGTTCATAAATTGTAACAAACATACCACTTTGGTAGGGGATGTTGATAATGGGGGAGGTTATGGATGTGAGGTAGTGGGACTATAGGGGAAATATCTGTACATCCACACAGTAGAATTCTGTGCAATAAAAGAAATCAAATAGATTCCTACATACAAATATGACAATTTCTCCAAGATACATTAAGTGTAGAAAACACAGTAGAGAAGAGAACATACACTGTGCTTTTTTTTTATGTGAGTGTGTTTATATACTTTTGTTTATAAAGACACAACAAAAACTAATTTAAAATATGGTTACCCATTGTGATAGAGAGAATAGGAGAAAGGGGCCAGGGATAGAAGCAAGATTTTTCTGAATATACCTCATAAAACAGTTTTGATTTTAGAAGACATAATTGCTCTATGTTCAAAAATAATATTAATTTAAAAATTAATCACTAATAATCAAAAAGAAGATGAAATGAATGAATATAACCATCTAAGACATTGATGACATAACCACCCAGAGAAAACAACTTATTTGAAGCAACATTACAATATTTTGATTTAAAATCCTTAGATGGACTATATTTTAAGAGGGAAAAAAACAACAGAAAATATATTTAAACTTTATTCAATAGTCTTAATGCTAGTGGAAATACTGGTATTATTTTGAAAATATTTCACATATATTGTAGGATATAGCAAATAATAATTAGATAAATTTTAATAGGAAATGTGGGTATAAGTTGCAGTTTTACAGGATTAAAGAAGTTTTGGAGACGGATGGTAGTGATCGTAGCACATTATGAATGTATTTAATATCACTGAACTGCACACTTAAAAGTGGCTAAGATGGTAAATTTTATGTTTGTGCATTTTACCACAATAAAAAAATGAGAAAAAAGGTAAAAAAAATTGATGGGAAATATGACTTTTAGTCAAAAAGAAAAGATATTCAAGTATGAAATAAAATATATTGAATAAATCTCTTGTAATTTTATGATTAAATTGGTAATATCTGTATAAACAGATGATGTTTTTGTTTTCCTTTCAAAAATTAATAGTTTCCAGCTTTTTCTCCTGAGAACTCTTAGAAGCATGACAACCAAACTGAATGAGAATCTCTACTGTCAAACTGTGGTATCTAAATACCATTTCCGCTAAAAGGAACTAGAGCTCCTTGCAAGAATGGCTGAACCCAGATTTGAGATATGAAATGCTCAAAATGAATTTGGAACGTGTTGTTGTTCCAGAAAGCAAAGAATCTATCAACAACTAATGAAGTCTCATCAAAAGGACCCAGAATTCAGCTAAAAGGAGCTCTCATTTTCCAAAGATGCAACAATTTAAGCATCACAAAGAGTAATGACTACACTTCATTAAAGCACAATTAACATATTTTTTAAAGCATGACTTTATATATACATGGTTCTACTTACATAAAGTTCAAAACTAATCAATGGTGTTAGGAGAGATGGTTGATAGGACTGAAGACACACAACAAATAAATGTAATGTGTGGCCCTTGTTCGGATCTTAATTTTAACTAACTAGCAAAAAGACAGGTTTTAAACTAAAGAAAATTTTAATATAGATGGGCTATTAAATGAATTATTAACTTTGTTAGATGTAATAATGTCATGGGTTATGTAAGAAGATGACCGTATTTTTTAGGAATTCACATTGATGTATGTCATGATAAAGTGACATAATTCTGGGTATTTATTTTAAAATGCTTTTGCTTTTGAAAACAGGCATTTTAAAATTTTTCAGCAAAATAAAAAGACATAGATAAAGCAAGAGTGGCAAAATATTGGTCATTCTGAGTCTTAATGGCATACATAGGGGTTCATTATAATATTCTCTCTACTTTAGCGTATGTTTGAAATGTTCCTAATAAAAAATCTTTTAAAAACTTAATTGAATATAGCATGAGAGACTCAGGAATAAATTTAGCTGAAAGAACAAAAGAGAGAAGTAGAGAGAGAGGAAGAAAGAAAGGAAGGAAATAAAGAAGAGAGGAAGGGAGGGAGGAAAGGAAGAGAGGAAGGAAGGAAGGAGAGGAGGAAGGAAAGAAGGAAGGAGAGGAGGAAGGGAGTGAGGAATGAAGGAAAGAAAGAAGGAAGGAGAGGAAAAGGAGAAGAGAGGAGGAGAGGAGGAGAGGGAGAGGAAGGAATTGCCTGCGGGGAGTATGAGATTCTGGTGCAATAGGTCAGAAGTCAGGCAGAAGTGTCTGCATTTTTAATAAACACTCCCAGGTGCCTCTGATGCAGGTGGTCCTTGGGTATCACATTTTGAGAAACAGTAACCTAGATTTGAGCTTAGTGTGCACTGACCGAATTGTCAGTGGTGCAATGGAAAGAGGCAGCCTTTAGAGTCAAGAGGCTTCAGCTCAAATCTAAGCTCAGCCATTTACTGACTTGAAACATTGGTCAAGGTGCTTCACCTTTCCCCCTAAAATGGAGATAATAATACATCCCATGCCAGATTACTGTGAGGACTAAATTAGATGAATACATAGAGCTTCTAGAAACTAATAAGCATTATCCAAAAAAAATGAGAGTTAATTAAATTCTATAGAGTCTCCATTAATGGGCATAAACACACAGCAAGACATTCATAAGCCCAGGTGCAAAATTAAACCGATTCATAAACTGAAGGATAAGAGTGGCTGATAACAGAGAAACTATTCAGAGATATATAGAGAAAAATTAAATCAGGTAAATAAGACACCTCCCTATTATTGTCAAATTCCAAAACACAGCTTTTGTTATTGTTTTTTTAATCTTGGTTACATCTTTTTAGTTAAGCTTAAGATTCCATCTGACTAAGTTACAAGACTTTCCTTTGTAAACTTTACCACATACATTACACCTAATGTTCAATAGGTTTGTATAAAACATGTTATACCTAATGTAATATAATAATGTGTGTGTGTATCATCTACTTGATGTGCTTGAGGTGGCCACCAGTTTAATTCACCAGATCAAATACGAGTCTGATGCCCCTTTCCAGACAAACACAGGACTCAGAATGGAATCTCAGGAGCCATTAGTAAGGCCACAATGGCCCAAATTCTGCAGAGTATGGAGACCAGGATGACCCAAAGTCAATGTCCAAGGGATAAAACAAAGCCAAAGTAGGCCACGAAATTGGGTCATCCATCACAGGAGGTTAGGCAAAGTAGCAGAATCTAGGCAAGAAAGAACAAAAGGCAAGGCCAGGAACACAAAGAAGAGCAAAGGGTTTAAAATGAAAATAAAGTCACAGGGTCTGGAGTTGTGTGCATGCACAAAGCCTGTGATACTGGTTATGAATGGGGAAGAATCCTTCTAGGGAACAGCCCAACTGCAGCAGGAAAATCAAGAAATAGAAATTGTATTTTTACTTCAATAGAATAGTCAGTATTCAGATTAACTATCTCTTTATCCAAAGTCAGAATTTAGTCCCTATCTGAATACTCAGTTTAATTGTTTTTGTTGCGGTTTTTTTAATGAGTTCCTACCACTTCCATCACATGGTTTTAGTGACTGAGGCTACATAAACTACAAAAGTAGTATAGGACTACATAGAGTTCAAGGACAGCCCTCCCGGAGAGAAACTGCCGTCTCATCAGGGAGACAACCAATCAATAAAACCAATAGTATGGCATGTATATGAGGTGGGTATGAGATTTTCACTCCATAAAGGTCAAGTGTGAGAAGCGTCATAGTGCTTTGCTTTTTCTAAATTACATAAATCTACTCTGAGCCCACATTTGCCTATATTACAGGAAATGAAAATATCAGTAATGCTAGGAGAAACTATCCCTTCTCATAGTCACAAAAATTGAGAGTCTTGGGGCCAGCCCTGTGGCTGAGTGGTTAAGTTCATGAGCTCTGCTTTCGCAGCCCAGGGTTTCACTGGTTTGGATTCTGGGCATGGACATGGCACCACTCAGCAAGCCATGCTGAGGCAGCGTCCCACATAGCAGAGCCAGACGGGCCTATAACTAGAATATACAACTATGTACTGGGGGTCTTTGGGGAGAAAAAGAAGAAGAAAAGAAAAAAGAAGAAGAAGACTGGCAACAGATGTTAGCTCAGGTGCCAATCTTTAAAAACGAAAAATTGAGAGTCTTATGCTACCAAAAATATTTGAGTAAAGGCTCTCAGTTCTTCAGCCCACACTGGTCACCACTGATATGTGTACTGAACAATCCTGAAGAGGCCTTAATTCTGTGGCACCACTCGTTCTTGGTAGAGTCTTCAGCAAGGAAACTACAGTATCCTTGCTGCAGAGCATTAACATTCTCCACTGAGGTCCAGCTTCTGCCCCAGGAAGCCCCAGGCGAGAAAAAGACTAGCCCCCACTATTAATGGAAACTGGAAGATTCCTTCTAACTTTTGGCTAAAACTCTCAAAGCCTCTCTCCTCTCCAACTTCACTCACTTCTGCCTCTTCTGATATTTGGGTCCAATTCTCCTCTGACCCAGTCCTGCTGTAGAGTCTCTGTGCTTTTGAAAACCTGAGTAAAGTTATCTTCTGGGGACCTGACAAATTTTCCTTCCAAACCTGAAACACAATGCTATTAGCAGAACTCTAAGTCAAAGAACTTAAAGACTTGACTATATCCTTGGTATAGAGAAGGGAAAGTATCTCTAGCAGCAAGCGTGAAGCCCAGATCAGTACCCTGATGCACATAATTTAACTAAAGGACATGGCAATAAATGCATTCTGAGAAGGCAGCACTGTATAAGTGGCGAGAACACTGAGTGTGGAATTATCATACACAGAGTTGAATCCCAGCCCTAACCTATGCCAGTGTTGTGACGTGAAGCAAATCACTCATTCTTTGTTACCCTTAGGCTTCTCTACTTAAAGTTGGAGTAATATTTGTTTTCACCATATCATGGAGTGGTTTTGAGGCTCCAATCAGGGAAGATACGTGAAGGTAGTTTGTTAATCGGAAAGCATTTAAACAAATGTAGGGCTTTGGAGACTATAGAAATCATTGTTTGCTAGAGTTGCCACAGAAAACTTGATGGAGGACGTGGAGCTGAGTTCAATGTTTTCAAGAGTGATAGAACTTAGAAAAGAGAATATTTTTGAGAAGAAACACAAAGGCAAGAGTGCCACATGCTCAACTGAAGCATAGGCCAGTCAACAACTTATAAAGGGAGTTTTCTCCCTACCACCACTGACTGGTCATAGGACAAGGACTTCCTCCAGGGATGGGCCAAGAACTAAGGCAAGGAGGTATTCTCTGACCTATACAGGAAAATTTCTGCAGAGGAATGGAGTTGTGAGCCATCAGCCTCCAGGCAACAGGGGATCTGGGCAGCCCAGTGCAGTACCCACCTCGGGCATACTTCTAGTGAGAGGCATCACTGGGCCTGGAACTATGGCATCCTGAACCCCTAGAAAATGTTCTATTTTCAGGTTTGTGTGTGTGTGTGTGCACATGCATGCATGTTTTAAGGTATTGACTCAGTATCAATAATCAATAACCAAGAACACCCTTTTTATCCACTAGAAAAAGAATGAAAAAAGAAGTTCCATATTACCAAAACAATACATAAGCACTCCTTCAATCTCTGCTACCAATATATTCTTTATCAATAATAAAAAGTGTTAGAAATCATATCTGTAACATAAAAACAGAAGAAAAATTTTGACAGTACTAGTAGAAGAGTAAGTGGAGAGGGGAAATGTTGATTTCTTTCCTTCCCTCAGGATTTTCATAAACGCAGAGAGGCCAGGGTTGGCATCGGCTTGCTGTCTGATTGCCATAGGAAAGGAAGAGGCATGAAAGATTTCTGTTGTTGCTTTCACAGTCTGTTCTCTGACTTGCTATTTATTTGTTTTATACAGAAGCATCAACAGCTTATGCATCAACTAAAGACTACTGTTTGCTCAATTTTAATAAAAATAAATGTCATCCAGCAGTCTGACTCTCTTTGCCAGGATAGGTAAAGCCCAGAAATCAGCTTTCATCAGGAAAATGCTACTCACATCTTCATGTTAGCTCAGTTGTTAGGCATCTGTCTTGATATGTCCCTCACATGTTCCACTGTCTTATAAATCTGAAGTGATGACTGGAGGTCACATAAGCAAGGGAAGTGAGGTATGAAATGTCATTGGGTAAAGTCCTTACTAAAATCGCAGAGAAGAAACGGTTGTCAAAGTTATTGCTTCAACATTTGTGAAGATCTGTAGTTAATAGAATATGAACAACAGATTTGTTTTAAGGCATATCAGTATTTACCCCGTGGAGCTCCCTTATTTGAGATGGTTTAATAAATGAAAAAGTAAGCCAATAGTCTAAGTTTAAGGAGAAAGCTCTGAATTGGGGGAATAGAACACTGGAATATCTTCATTGATTACCTAAAATATCCCACAGACATTTACCTACCATTGTTTTCCACTATAAAAAATATTTGTGGTCTTATTTTATTCTCTGAGATACATCAAAATTACTACACATTAAATTTTGCACTACTGTATTACACGAGCCTCAATTAATACATGCTCCCACACATGCTACCTATTAGTCACTTCTAAAAATGATCTTTCTTGAATCTGGGTCAAAAGAAATGAGTTCAAGTAAATAAGCAAAGGGAACAAAATGGTGTGTGGACATTTTTCAGGCCACTTTTCATTCTGAAGATATTTTTAACTTAGCAGTTTGACAGCCCACACCTATACACACCTATGGACACATACCCGTGAATATACTTAAATGTACATGCAACTTGCCTCTGCTCCTTTGGATTAGCACCAAAGCAAACTTGCTCCAAAGACTAAGGAAATCAGTAAGTGCCTTAAGCTCTATTGAGATTCTTAATAGGAAAACAAGAAGAACGGGCATCAATAAATGATTTGGGACATTAGTACTTAGAATCAAGAAACTGCACTGGAAGGTATATCATAGATTATCTGTTAGAGGTCATCATGTTATAGATAAGGAAATTAGACCAAATGAAATTTTTTTTTTTTGAGGAAGATTAGCCCTGAGCTAACTACTGCCAATCCTCCTCTTTTCGCTGAGGAAGACTGGCCCTGAGCTAACATCGATGCCCATCTTCCTGTACTTTATACATGGGATGCCTACCACAGCATGGCTTTTGCCAAGCGGTGTCATGTCTGCACCCAGGATCCAAACCGGCAAATCCCGGGCTGCTGAGAAGCTGAACGTGTGAAATTAACTGCTGCACCACCGGGCCAGCCCAGACCAAATGAAATTTAAGTGACTTGCCTTTGACTATTTGCCCATTTAACTGCTACATCAGAACAAGGACTAGGTTTTCTGACTCCCTATCACACTAAAACCATCCACCCGTGGAACAAGGAAGCAGTGGCCATACTCCCAGCTCCACTCCAGGATAGAAGCTTTTTATCCTTCCAGCCTCTCCTAATGGGAAAGGCCTAGCTAACTGGGTCCCTAAATTTAAGTAGGCCAAGTATTTACATGGTTACAGAGTACTAGTTTTAGAAAATGATATATTTTACCTGAATATGGAAAACAACATAACTGTAAATGATAAGATGCTTCTTACTTCCAATAACGATACTGCTTTCACAACATGTATCAAAATATATTTAGATATTTTAAGGTACCTGATATTTTTTTTTCTTTTTTTTTTTTTTTTTTGAGGAAGATTAGCCCTGAGCTAACATCTGCTGCCAATCCTCCTCTTTTTGCTGAGGAAGACTGGCCCTGAGTTAACATCCGTTCCCATCTTCCTCTACTTTATATGTGGGACACCTACCATAGTATGGCTTGCCAAGAGGTGCCATGCCTGCACCCGGGATCTGAACCGGTGAACCTCAGGCCGCAAAAGCAGAATGTGTGCACTTCACGCTGTGCCACCAGGCCAGCCCAAGGTACCTGATATTTTAAGATTACCTGATTACAAGAAGACCAGTAATAAAATATAATCTCTACATAGTGCTTTGCAATTTACAAATTATTTCATATATATTATCTTATGAAACCATCCAATGTGGAATTTAACTCCTAGTCATCCTTTATTTATTAGCTTAGAAGATGCTTCATCTGGGAGGCCCTCTCTAATCTCTATAGACCAAATCTGGTGCCCCTGCCATGTGCCTCTCTAGCACTTAGCTTCCTTGTCTGTCTAATTATGTCATCTCCAACTGAGCTCTCTGGGGACAGAAACAGTTTCTCTCTCACTCACCAGTGTATACGCAAAACCTAGTGGAGTGACTGGCACATTAAATACTAAATAAGTATGTTAATGTATGAATAAATGAGCAAAAGAAATATTCTGACAACTTGGGAGTGAAGGAAAAAGTTTGGAACACCACGAGTTTACTATAGAAGACAGCTACATAGGCTGAGGGTTAGGTCCTCTTTTCGGGTCTTTCTTTCCTCCATTTCTGCACCAACAAATTTTCCAAAACCTCCACGCATTACCGTAATGGCTTCTGGGGCTGCAGCTCTAACAGGGCAATGAGAACAGAGCAGGAACATTGATGTCTTTTTTTTTTTCATATCCGGTGCATCTACAAAATGTTTTTAAGTCAGAAACTGCCTGAAAGCTTCCTTTCTAGCTAATGGTACTGTTGCTATTCAACAGGAACACGGCTTGCTTCGGGTACTTTTTGTACCACAGTCGTATACATTAGCTCTCCTTATCAACCATACAGAACACACTAGGAGAAAGACGGTAGAGATTATCTCCTTCCTATGACTTTGTAAACCGCACATAAAGGCTTGAAGGTCTGGGAAGTGACAGATAGGGGATTTTATCTTTCACAAAATAATCGCAAGCGTAGTTAAACCAACTACACTCTGGAGGCCCATACTGATTTGGAATGGAAAGTAAAAGTCACATGGCTCTGGTCAGAATGTGGCTTTTTCAATCCCAGGATAGTTGATCAATAAAATAATCTTGGCACCACTTAGGCTAGAATAAAATGGCTAACAGAAATGTGGACTATAACTAACATCCAAATTTCTTCATCAAATAAATGATACTGTTTTCCCCACTTCCTTCCCTCCTCCACTCCATGCCTCTCCCTGCTTAAGCACTCCTAGGAATCGTTTGTCATCCCTGCAAACCCAAATGGCTGACTTTAAAAATATATGTTTATAAAATACTTGTACTACCCTCTGCCTCTTAGACTCCCTTGAAATAAAGCAGCCATAATCTCTGTGACAGTTGCCGCCATTAATGCCGATCATAAAAGCTGGTAAAGAGGCAGAGATACTGATTTACCATTCATTGCTATGCTCATATATCCTCTTTCTAATAAAAATCAGGGAAATTATTACTTTCTAAAAGCTTAGCGCTTCAACATTTGTATTTCGAACCTCCCCTACTGTAAGATTTCAATGTTCCCCATGCTATTTTTTCTTCCCAAGGAGCTGGCAATGTAAATGTGCCACACTTGAGCTCCATGGCATACTGAGCTGAAAGAGCATATGTACTACATCTATAGTGGAAAATCTGGTGTTTGGGGAGCAATGAAGCGAGCTATAACTCAGACTTAGAGATAAATGCTGTTTGAGACTTCAGTTCCGTTTATGGATATACTATAATTTGAAAAGCTTATCTTCAAATATCTTTCACATAAGAATTTTTACTCCCAAGATTAGGCAAAAATAGGGGCGTTACAATGTTTGATATGAATAGTACCTTATTCTGAATTTCTCCTTTAAGTTTTATCGAACACATTAATATAAAGGAAGTCAAACAGCACTGAAAGTACACAGCAATAAGCTGTACCAAATGCTCAAATCATTGGCATATGTATCTGGGTAAGATGTAGGACTCCAAGAATATACGGTATTAATTTGATTTAGCTTGATGCCTTATATGGCAATTTCACTTAACTCACAATTATATTGTAGAAACATTAAGAGTTTTAAAATGACCTCCTGACCTAGCCATATTACCAATTGCAAAATTGTATCCCCTCCAGAAAACTAGAGAGTCGTTCAATGGAAAGTGATCACTGGGTATCCCCCACCCTGTCACACATACATACATTAAATCACACATACACACTCCTGCCTAAAAGAAACCCAAAAAGGCAGAGGTTTAGATTAGGACATTGATTCATATTACTTCAATACAATCATAGCTCCCCCCTCAAAAAATACAAAATCATAACGTCAATTCCCCCATTTGTTTCTTTCATTTATTCTTTCCTTTAACAAATAAATATTGAGTACTTACTAGGTAGAAGTCACTTAGCTAGATGTTAGATAAACAACGGAGAACAAAACAGATATAATGTATTTTACTTCCTAAGAGTAGAAATTCAGGTAGGAGATAAACTAAAAGGCAAAGTTACTTGAGATTGTCTTAAGTGTCATAAAGAAAACTACAGTCTTATGTGATAGAGGACATTGTCACATTTAGAGGTACATAGTCTCACATTGTGTAAATATTGCATGTGCCATTAGTCTCCCCAGTAAATTTACCATCACTGTCCCTTCCTAGGGATCGAAACAGTTAGGATTAAGCTATTCTAGTAAAGCTTTATACTCAATTCGGTCTGAAATACTCTGGGAAGGGAGTTGGAAAGAAAAATTAAAGAGTTATGGAAGTAGACTCAGAAGATAAGATTGTGAGCTCTTTGAAGGGAATGGGAGGGGGTCTTGAGTGGTGTCAGGCACCTAGCAGATAACCTGGATGGAGGGAGGGATGGAGGGAGGGATGGAGGGAGGGATGGAGGGAGGGATGGAGGGAGGGATGGATTGATGGCGAAGAAACTTAGAAATATGAAAGGGTCCTTAATTTCAACACAAACTACACATATTTGCTGAGTGCCCACTGTGATGATATGCATACATATTTGGAGCTCAAGGACACATAATAATATCAGTAATAGTTAGCATTTATCGAGCACTTACTAAGGTGAAACACTGTACTAAGAACTTTTACACACGTTACCTTGTTTAATGTTCACAACAACCTAACGTAGTAGTTTTTATTACAATCCTCATTTTGCCGATGAGGAATTACAAAAAGTTTTTTTAATTTCCTTGTCCAAGTTTACACAGTTAACAAAAAAGGGTTCTAGGATTAATATCTGGGCATTTTCATTCCATTTTCCTAAAACCCATTTTGACAGGTTGGCGTATTCAGACAGATCAGCTTATAATCTATTGAGGGGGAAGGTCCGAGATAAACCTGTTAGTAAAATGTGAGGTAAACACCATGAGACACTATGAATGAAATTATATGTTGTCTCAAAGAAGTAAATATTACCTCCAGCTGACACTATAAAATTCTAGAGGCCAAAGACTCAAGGACCACAACTCAGCAACACATTCCAGGGCCTACGGAGCACTTCCTTTGAAACAACTTACTCTGCTAATTTCCATCATTATTGCAACTGAAATACACTTTGTCTTTCTTCTTCACTTAAAATTCAGGTTTAATCTTTCTCTTCTCTGTTTCTGGAGTACTTTGTACATATTTTTTATTATCATTTATTTAGAGATCTGCTTCCCCTGGTAGATAAAGTTCCCTTCAGGTCAGAACTCTCTCCGTACTTTCTCCTTAACTTCCCTGCCTATAACTGGTGGGTAGTAAATAGCCAATAAATGTTCATTCAATAAACTCTAACGTGCCTTAGTGGTAACCCTGATGTGACACAATAGTATGGCCTCAATTTAAATACAATAACTTTAACTCAGCTCTAGATTAAATGACTTCTTACTGCATGAAGACTTTTGAGATGACAAGCATTCAGGCATTATTTCACTACGGTTTAAGGGGACTGTTACTGTACTATAATAAATGAAGAGACTGCTAGCACAGTTAAAACCACTAACGTTTTCTCAAACATTATGTATATATCTATAAGGAGCCAGACTAAAAATGACAGATACTTGGGGCCAGCCTGGTGGCGGGCACAGCAGTTAAGTTTGCACATTCTGCTTCGGCTGCCTGGGGTTCGCCAGTTCAGATCCTGGGTGCAGACATAGCTCTGCTTGTCAAGCCATGCTGTGGCAGGCATCCCACATATAAAGTAGAGGAAGATGCGCACAGATGTTAGCTCAGGGCCAGTCTTCCTCAGCAAAAAGAGGAGGATTGGCAGTAGATGGTAGCTCAGGGCTAATCCTCCTCAAAAAAAAAAAAAACCCAACAAATACTTGCCACATGTGCCACTACACTCCTCTTCTACCCTGCAAGAGATGCTGCTAATCAATCATGATGTTTATTTCTTTTGAGCTTGGACTCATCCTGAGCATCCTTTTCAGCATGACATTCTAGCAGTTACTGCCAATTGACAGACACTTCATTATCACTTAACGCTCACTTGTCGTGCCTGACCCGGATCAAGTTACATCATTTTCCTATGGGTAACATTTTACCATTTAGTACTTCTCCCAGCGAGGAAAGAAAGCATATGGTCATCACAGGGAAATCTGAGACGACCAGGGTGCCAGATTTTATTTGAACCAGCTGGGTTCCAAGAGGCAGTCTATAGACCATTGCTGATCTGCAATCAGTTTTTCACCACTTCCGGAACAAAGAAAAAAAGAGAAAAACAGTTCACATACTAATCTGACTGGCTGCATGAGAATCACCTGGAGAGCTTTTTAAATATATAAATCCCCAGTCTTAACTCAACATCTCTAGGGATTAACCTAGAAACCATGTGAATAGGTATATGTCCATTATCATGTGCAGTCAGGTTTAGGTGCTGCTGAATGTTTGTGTCCGCAGGTATATTTCTAATTGTATATTTTTGAAACAGAATACTTTTTTCTAAAACCGTCATTTTTACCATTCTTAATTCTTAAGTTTTATATCTTTTATTTATGAGATAACAGAAATAGTAAATAATAGGAGGAGGGTATTTTGGATTACCTTTTTAAATGTACTAGGCAAAATAGAGCGGGACCTCCTCTAGAAGGCTTTTTTTCCTGGAATTTTGCTGATCCTTTAAATCCAAGACTCTATAAAAGACAGTCCTAGTGGCACCCACCTCTAAGATTAGACAAGTCTGCACATTCAGGCTGAAATGGTGGCTGGAATAAGCCTCATGCAAAACTAAAGAACCTCCGGAGAGATAACTCAGTCTGAGAGGAAAAAATGTCAAGAGGACAAGCTGGGCTAAGGAGCAAATCCTTCTTCCAGGAAATGATGAGGGATGACTCTGGTGTTTGCCATACGCCTGGTCCTGGCTCAGTCCCAGGCATGGTCTCTAAGTCTAGGTGCTGTGCAGTGGGGTTATGAGAGGAAAGGAGAAAAGGCAGGGGCAGGTATAACGAGAGAAATAAGAGCCAAGCTCTTCATGAAAACCTCTGTAAGATATTGAGGTTTGGAAACACACTTAACAGCGTAGCACATAAAAGGGGCAGAGACGTCCCCGCCAGTTTCCCATGTGCCACTGGGTAGCTTGGGCACCTCAGAGGCTTCAGCAAACCTGTGACAGTGGCAGCTTGATGGGAGAGAAAGAAGGAGCTGCCATGAGCAGGGAGAAACCACAAAGCTTGGCCAAATAGGGCAGCAGAACCCAGAGAGGGGATCAGCAGTGTCCATGAGACAGCAGTCCTGAGGGGTGGCAGCGGTGTCCAGCAGCAGCAGTGGCCCTTAGCAGGCACTGTGCCCAGCAGCCATGTCCACTATGGAGAGGTGCTCAAGGAATGCCATGTGGTTCTGTGCAAACAGTTATGAGAGACCTCCCAGAAACACTTAAGGTAAAGAGGGCGAGTTTTTTGTAGGGGGCTCAGGACCAACATTAGTAGACTCTGGCAAGAGCCTAAGAAGTTTTGATACATAATCTGACTGTTACCCCATTTCAAATCCCAATATAGCCTGGAGTACCTCATTTCAAATCCCAGTGTAGCATAGCCCATAGAGCAAGCATCCTTGAAGAAATGAGACTATAAAACACATTCCACAGGAGCACCTCCTCACAATCCTCCAGGTTCTGAGTTTCTCTTTGGTCACATACACACAGGGTCAGACTAGTCCAGGGAAATAAGAAATGATGCTGGTAAAGAAAGCATCAAAACTAATTCAATCCATAACCCAAAGGAGCCCAGGGAAAATATTTTTCCCTACTAAATTCTTATACTAGAAATAAAGAGCAATGGCTGCCTGCCCCACAGTAATTCTCCATCCAGCATAAGTGTATCATCCCAATTAGTCTACTAGAAAGAGAATTCCCTTCCCTGGTCAAAGCAGTGGGCTGATCTAACCTCCTCCCCTGGCCATAGAATTGGTGCAAGAATCAAATTAGCATTCTTTCCTAACTTTTCTCAAAAAGGCGCTAAGAGAGATCACTGTTTTTATTGTGTTTTGTTTTTTCTGATTGAGAACCTATGCTACCAGAAGAAAGTTCATCTGCAGGGGGAACCAATGAGATTGACACAGAAAGAAGCAGAGGGGAGAGATGGAGAGAGAAGTGTACTATGGTGTTCAAGGTCCTAGTTTCCATCTCTGAGGTCCTTAAAACTACCATGGTTCTTAAAGCAATTCATTTGACTGCATGAACTATTCTCAGTGCCAGAATAAATTCCCTGGTTTGGGTTGGGTTTCTGTCACTTGCAACCAAAAGAGTCTATTGCTGAAGTGTCAGTTGAGATGTTTTCAACTGCAAGTAAGAAAAATTTACTAACAGTATCTTAAACTTTAAGAATATTTATTGTTAACCAGTCCAGAGGTGGTCCCACTTTCAAAAATGCCATCAAGGACCAAGTTCTTTTTCTCCTTCTATTCTGTCACTCTCAGAGTCTAGGATTTTGCCTCAGGCTTGTAGCCTTATAGTCACAAGATGGCTGCCACATCACTAGGCATCATATCCTCATATCACAGTATCCAAAGTAGGAAAAGAGAGAAGAGTACAAATAAGCTCCATTACTTACAGGGAGGAAAATATTTCCCAGAAAATCCCCAGCAAATTTCCTCTTTCATCTCATTGGCTAGAACTGCAAGAGCCATGACTGGCTTATGCCTCACAATTTATACCCCTGACAGGGTACTTTGCTAACAGCATTCTGTTAACAATGAAGAAAGGGAAATTGATGTTGAAGTGAGAAACCAACAGTGTCTATCCCAAATCTACAGGGATTTGAAGTTCAAGGAGCATGATTATGGTCATATTTCAACCAGAATTCTTAAATAATGATAGTGATGATGATGATAATAATGAATATTTCTAACTCTGGACCAGGCCCTATTCTAAGAAATTTACTTAATTCTTAAAACAATTCACCACAACCACACAACATCCAATGAGATAGACAGCATTATTACTATCATATTAAACATGAGGAAAGAGGCACCTAGGAACTAAGGAACTCATGCAAAGACACTTGGCTAGAAAGTATGGTGTTAAGATTTGAACTCAGGAAGTCGGAACCTGGAGACGAAGATCTGTTACACTGTATTACACCAGACCATTCTCTCCCCAAAATCAAATGAGATAACAGTACTGAGAAAATATGAAGATTTTTGCACAGGAAAAGTATTGTTGTTAAAGTATTATTTCTTCCTAGGCTGACCTTGAAATTATAGATGCCATATTTAAAAAAGAATATATTAATTCCACACGTAGATCATTCTCGCTAACCTCCTTTCTGGTCCTTTTTACGCACACAAATGACAGGGTATAGGATTAGAAAATCCTTTGTACAGGGAAATACAGAACAATTCAATTAATAATTTCAATTTCATTTGGCATTAAAGGTGTTTTAAAAATAGATATCTTTATCTCAATGAAAGCAAGACCATTAAATGAAAAGAAGTCCCTCTGAAGATTGAGGACTCAATGGCATTAAATTAGTCAATGGATTTAAAGTTACAAAGACTTAAAGCCCAGACAAGATTTTATAGGGTCTTTTATTCAGTGACTTTGGATAGTAGGCCTCGGGCAAAAGACAAAATTTGTTCTAAAGAGGCATGAGGAGCTAAAACTTAAACAAAAATAAAAAATACTCTTACAACTGTAAAGAGACAGATGACATTGAACAGTGTAATATCATTTTCCAAGCAGAGTGCGTTAAAAACAGGGGAACAAAGTAAATTCAGATAACGCTAATCTAAAAGTTAAGTAAACAGAATTTATTAGAATTTAGGAATCTAACTTTCTGTTCTTATTCTTAATGATTTCAACTGTTAGTCATACAGGCAAACTTTTTAAAAACGAGTAAAATTCTTATCTCAATAGTTTCCCTTTAATTAACTCTCTGGTCTAATGTCAGCCAATTGTTTTCAAACGGTGATTAACTTCTGCTCCACTGTGTGAACAGTGACCAAGCTGTGTCTCTATAGCAGCTGCCATTTCATACCTGAAGAAGCAAAGAGATGACTGCTTGCTGGATTGGTATAATAACTGGGGAACATAAAAATGAAAATGCCCTTGAAATCTTCAATAGACAATGTTAATAACTTCTACTTCGCCACACAGATGACTTTTTCCCTCCACAACTTTTTCCTTCCATCTCTAATAGAAAAAGAGACCAGATTATCAATATAATCTTATACATTAAATAAAATAAATTGGAAACCTAATGTTAAACAACCAAGGTTACTCAAGCCACTCTTACCATATACAACAAATGATTCAGTTCAGATATTAGAGAGTTAGGTGGAGAAAAGAAGTTTGCTTGAAGCATTAATTTATTCATTCATATTAAACACCTTTATTTATCCAAACACTGAATGAGGTCGACCTGGACCTTGACATCAAATTAGCCATAGAATCCAGCAAGGATCGAGAAACCAGAAATCCATCTACCCCCTAAAACTGACGCAAAATTTTTCCCTAAATTCAAGAATCTGTGCATCTTATTGACCATGCTTAGGATCTTTTCTATCTTAGTTTTTCTCGGGTATATAAAAAGATATTTTTATACACCCGTAAGATTTTAAACAAATTCAAAAGTCACTGGAATCATCTCCCTAACATTTTCAGTAGGAAACCCCAAAACAAGATATCTTTACTGATTCTTCTAAGACCTTGGTTTTACTCAATACAAAAAGATGCAGATGTTTAATTAGTCCACCAGCCAATCAACTGGATGTTGGTGTGACAGTCCACCTATTATCTGGTAGTTTCTATATATCTAGAGGTAGCAAACTGCTTGACATCCGATCACTAAAGTATCTGAGTGACTGACCAACTCTCAATTGTCATCTCAAAATTTTTGTTTAAAGTAGAAACTAAATATCAAGAAATTCTTTTAACTCAAACCCCTCATCCTTTAACTTGACAGCCTTCTTTCTTCTTATTTTGCTGTGATGCAAAGAAAATAATGCTTATAATCTTCTAAGTTCTGGTCTTGAGAGAAAACAGTGGTTGTATTGATTAAGATTGATAATGTTTTGAAATTTATGATAGACATAACTCTACCATAGTATTGAGATCAATTAATATTTTTATTTATGCAACAATTATTCAGCATCTATGTGGATCAGATACTATGTTACATACTAGGGATGCAATGGTGAGACAGTCCTATTCTCTTGAAATTTCTAGTTTCGTGGGAGAGTGAGAAACATAATCAAACAGACATAAGTAGAACTGTGACAAATGATTTTAAACAGGAAGTACTCAGCATCATAAAGGCCTAAAGTAACATAACATGAACTTCTGGAGGAAAGGAGAGAAGGCTTCTTAGACAAATGATCTTCATGTTGAGAAGAGAGGAAGAATTGGTAGGAAAAAAAAAAACAGCATCTCAGTCAGAGGTAAGAGTATATGCAAAGGCCCTGTGGCAAGAGAAAGAATGATATAAGGCCGAAGTTGAATTTTAAGATAATAAAAGGAAGGAATCCTAAGACCAAAAAGTTTGAAATGTGCTGATATAAAAAAATCAAGAATGGACAGTGTGGCTGAAGCAGAGAGAGTGAGAGAGACGATCCCTCATCAAAGTACTGCTTCCTCTTTTTATGGTCTCTCTCACTAGCATCCCGCTTATTTCCTTTCAATTTAGAGAAAACAACTCACCTTGTCTGTCACAAATACATAGACGCATATACATTTGTGGGTGTGTATGAGTGTGCCATATATGTGTGTGCGTATGGATGAAATAAAGATGAACAGTAGTTCTTTGGTTCCTGGAATCAGAGCCCGCCACATACTTTTCAGGACCCAGTACAAACTGAAAACATAGAGCCCCTTATTCAGAAAGCAGGAAAGAAGTGCTGTTAAAGGTACCAATACACAATTTTTTTCCTTTCTTCAATGATCTCTCTCTTTTTCTCTCTCTCTCTCTCATTCAGTGTTTGTTAATTGCTATTTAATGTCATTCTAAAACAAGAAATATAAAATTTTAAATTATTAACATGTATTCCACTGTGCATTTTTATATTGTGCAGTGCCAGTTTTAAATGCAAATGTGACAGCATCTAACTTGTACGTGGAGTCACCAAAATTACACACTGTGTTTTATAGCTCGTACATGTATGAGTATTCCCTCCCACCAGAATAGTGGAAATGCTACCACTATTTTTATTTCAATTCTTTTTCTTCCCCCCTTTGATAAGGAAGATTCGCCTTGAGGTAACATCTGTTGCCAATCTTCCTCTTTTTTCCACTCTAGGAAGAGTGACCCTGAGCTAACATCCATGCCAATCTTCCTTTATTTTGTATGTAGGATGCCTCCACAGCATGGCTTGATGAGCAGTGTGTAGATCCATACCCAGGATCTGAACCTGTGAACCCCGGGCTTCCGAAGTAGAGCATGCCAACCTAGCCACTATGCCACCGGGCCGGCCCCTATTTCAATTCTTGATACACACACATTCTACCAATAATCCTACTTTTAGTTTATTGATGAGAAGGGAGGAATGAAAGTAAAACAAACTATAGAGTACCCCCTTTCCCTTTTCTTCTGTGGCATGATTTTAAGCATAAGTAGTTGGCTAATACAGGGAAAGACCATGAGTAAGAAATGATGGAGTTGTTTGATCATCTGTGTTTCTTAGAAATTCTATTGGCCTTTTTCTGTGTTTGAAGCAAGTTCTGGTTCCAACGGAAATTGTGGTATCCTCACTTACTGTGTTAGGCTAAATAAAGCTCCCACCAAAAATGTCCACCTCTTTATCTCCAAAACCTGTGAATATGTTATCTTACATTGCAAAAGGGACTTAGTAGATGTGATTTAGTTAAGGATCTTGCGATGGGGAGAATGTCATGGATTATCCAGGTAGGCTCAATATAATTCTTTTAAGAGCAAGGCGGGAGGATCAGAGAGTCAGAGAAGGCAATGAGACGACTGATGCAGGGAAAGAAATTGGAAAGTGCTATACCGCTGGCTTTAAAGATAGCAGAGGATGGGGCCATGAGGCAAAGAATGCAGGCAGCCTCTAGAAGCTAGACAAGGCAACAAAATATTCTCCCTTACAGCTTCCAGAGAAAATGCAGTCTTTGATTTTAGCCCCATAGGACACATTTAGTCATAAGACACATTACAGACTTTCAGAACTGTAGGAAAATAAATTTGTGTAGTTTAAGCCACTAAGTTTGTGGTAATTGTTATAGCAGCAATAGGAAAATTAACACACTAAGTTGCAGAGGTTCTCACTTTGAGTCTTTCAAAATGCCACACATTGTGGGTCCACCAGAATTCTATGCTTACGGGGCATCACAAAGCCAATACACAAATGGGGCTGTGAGGAATGGCAGATGCACTTATTGTGTGTATCTCCTCTGCTCCTGCTCATGCTGCATAATCCCATTGGACTTCACGCACAAAACACAAATTCAAAAATGAAGTTATTAAGAATTTCAAGACAGTGACAACAGAAGATTAAACCAAGCTTGGTGCCCTCCAAGTATACAGCCCTGTGCAAATGCTCGCCTGTGAAGCCAGTGTTGCTGAGATGGAATAGTCTCCAAAAGTAGAGCAAGTTGGTGGGAGCTGAGAAAAATATAGTACTAATTACAGTACTTGCCAGTACTCAAATCTGTTGAGCTTTTCTTTTTAACTCAAGTTTTAGATATTTTTTTGGACTAAAACAGGCTTTTCACTGTTTACAATGTTATTTCTGAGTTGCAAAACTTCCCTCTCCATGTTTTTTTCTGTTTTATCCTATTTTTGCCCTGTTTTCCCCCATTCAGTCTTGGCTGCCACAATCAGACAGACAGAAAGCACGAGGATACTTTTTTCCTGTATCTGTAGCGCAAACCTCAGAAGTAGAGAGTAACTGTTTCAGGTCTGTCAAATCAATCTGGCTTTTAGAAAAGAGGTTTCCAAGCCTTACTCTATTATTCTTCCAAACACACACACACTTGCACCGAATTTCCAGGTTTGAAGTCCAGAAATAGGTACTTTTTAAAGCTCTATAATTGATTTTGACAATCACTGCTGTTGAGAAACTCTATCATTTCAAAGTTTCAGACAACCAAGAAGTAGAAGTAGAAAAGAAGCCAAGCTCAGTATCTCTGACAAGCATTTTGAACAGCTACCCAAATAGATAGGGAAGCCAACATAAGCCACATACGAGTTGGCATTCTAAGCTCTGGATATTTCTTTCTTCATAAGAAAGAAATTCTCTTTCCTCATGAGAAGTATTCAGGGGATGGGGGAATGGAGGTGGTTTTAAAAAATTAACAAAGTCTGAGGAAAAGGGAAAATTATCTTTGAAGACAGAAAATGAGCAAAGCCCTGAACCTAATTTAGTTAAAGAACCAAGAGAAAAGTTTCAGAAAGATTTATGGGAACTTCAACGTAATTTGGTACCACTAATGCAATAAAAGGTAGCCGACAAGGCTAGGGAATCTAAGGGAACAATAAAACAATAAAATGGAAGGACAGTTAAATGAGGAGACACAAAGACAACAAACTAAGATCTAAAGGGAGATAAATAAAATCAAAAGATGTTTCAAAGAAATGAAAATTGTAATAGCCAAACAAAAAATCTGCATAATACTTTTTAAAGGACACAACTGACAATGAAGAAATAAAATAACAATGATGTGAGGAAACATTATATATAGAGACAAAGAATCAGATTCTGCCTAGCAATTATGGGTATTTTCAAGAAAGAAGAATATTCATAATCAAAGTAACAACCGAAACATAATTGAAAAAATAAGGTAAACCAAGGAAAATGATAAAAAGAGACCATTTTTTAGAACTATTCAAGCAAACTTTTTTTAAGTAACACAATCAGGAAAAAAACTCTAAGCAAAGGCAGAGAAAACTAAATAGATTAACCTCTAAGGAATAAAAGCCAGGTAGACTCTGACATTTCTAAAATTACTTAATAGTAAAATAATGAACAGAAAATTTTCAGAGAAAGAATTGTGACCTAATGATTAGTTCTGGCCAAATGTCATTCATTTTTTAAAACAACGGGAAGACTCTCAGATATACAAGAATTCAAAAATATAACCCCTCTGTGCCCTTCATGATATTTTCCTAAAGATATCAAAATTAAGAGTTCAAGAATGAGAAAGTTAGGATATAAAGACACAAATGGTACACTTTGAGAATAGTTAAACAAAGACAAATTTAAACAACTGTTGGAGTAAAAAGTTGAACACAAAATCTCAAAAATAATCACTGAAAGAAGAGACATGAAAGGTAGCATGTATTTGGTTAAAAATGGCAAGTTTCATATTATACTAACACTGATGAGGACTACAGCTTTCAATTACTAGAGAAGGTAAAACTAAAGGAAACAGCCACATTTAATAAGACTAAGAAAATACAAAAGACAGATGAAGGATTTAAGATAAAATATTTGAACGTAGGACAAAAAGCTTATATTTCTCCACTACAATACTAAGATTCTCAAATTGAGTTAAAAGACATAATCTAAATACATGCTGCTTCCAAGAGACATACCTAAAATAACATGGCATTAAAATGTTTTAAAAAGATGGGCAAAGATTTATCAAATTGAGAACAAACTGTCTGTAACCACAAATTTAATAGGATCAAGAATTGACTGTCCTAAGTTAAAATGATTTTACTATTCCAGTAAATTCTTGCCCAGGAATATAAAGTTTTAAAAAACATTACTCTTTGTTTCATGAACTCTGTAAAATCCATTTATCCAAACAATAGGCTGTTCAACTTGCCTCCTTCTAAGGGCATTAGAGTGAACAGCCTTCTTCTCGGGAAAAGAGATTTCTTCAATGGGCAAACTCTGTTATCAAACAGCTGTTTGACTCATCAAGGCTTCAAAACTCTTATCTGGCCACGTCCACCAATCCTAAACTATAACATCAAAAGCTTTGCACAATCTACTCAGATTCCCGCATTGAAGACCACTTTAAACCAAACCACAGAACTCCTTACACATCCACCCATAGGTGAATTTCTCCTTACTGCAGTAACTACCAAACTCATCTTCACCTGAACACGGTGTCATTTGCGTGGTTTCTTCTGAGTTGGAGGTCAAGAAAATAACCTCAAAAAAGTTAACACCAATTATCAGGTAAACTAAATGATAATTAAAAGCAAAACTGGGTTTTTTTTAATACTGATAAAAAGATATAGCCCATAACAAAGATATAACAGTCAAAAATCTTTAAGTACTAAATCACATACTGTCAAATATTAATTAAGTTCAAACTGTTAAAAGAAGAAATTGACAGGAACAAACAGCTGTGGGAGAACTTAACTTTTGACAGATCAAGTAGTCAAAAAAGAAAGAAAGACAGGGCCGTCCTGCTGGTTGTGTAGTGGCTGAGTTCAGCATGCTCCACTTCAGTGGCCCAGGTTCACGGGTCCGGATCACAGGCACAGACCTACACCACTCATCAAGCCATGCTGTGGGGACGTCTCACATACAATATAGAGGAAGATGGGCACAGATGTTAGCTCAGGGCCAATCTTCCTCACACACACACACACAAAAAAGAAAGACAAATAGACAAATGCAAATAAAAAGAAAGTCAGAATGATAATAACAATACAAAATCAATTTTTAGGCAAAAAACAACACAAGTACTATTTCTTATAGAGAATTAGAATAATTCAACTAATAACTTAAAATACATAGCTATGGATTAAATCCTGTCACCTACAAAAGAAAATATCTCTCCAAGTGTATTTGGAACCAATGATTTAAAAAAAAAAAATACTGATAATATATCACTCCATAATAGAGAAATCTCAAATTCCTAAAGCAAATATTATTCAAATCACAGTCACTGGTCACAGTGCCATAGAGTGAGAAATTAATAATTTTAACTAATCAAAATGAAAATGTAAAGCATCAACCTACATAGCTATTGGCTTAACGAGCACATTAAAACAACAATTACACATCATGTAGGAAAAAATTAAAATACGGGAACTACTTATCAAAGCTTATGCATTTGTAGCCAAAGCTATTTTCATTGTAATAATGGCTTACTATTTTCCAGGAATGGTGCTAAGCTCATTGCACGCATTTTCTTATTTAATTTTAACATCTCTCTGAGAGAGGTATCATTACTATCTTTAATTTCTATACACAGAAACTGAGGCTTAGAAAGCCAATGCTGGTAAAATAATATTGAGTTTATATTCAGGAATCTATTAACATATCACAGAGATTAAAGTAGGAAAACCATATATGTAATCATTGCAATAGATGTCCAAAGTATGCACTTAAAATTCAGCATTTATTCCTGATTTTAAAAATTTAAAGCAACTGCATGAACTAGAAATAGTATTTTTTGTTAGCATTCTTAGATTATCTATCTAAAACCAAGAGCAATATCATACTTAAAAGTGAAACCCAAGGGAAGTATTTCCCGGAGTATATTTCATTAAAAAACTTTTTTGAAAAATATCAAGGATTCTGCACTCACATAAGTTTGGAAAACTTGAATGTTATAAACCCTCCTTCTGCACGTCACAATTCATGGCCATATTTAAGTCCCTGGGAATTTCTGCCGTTAAAGAAAAATAAACTTTGTTTACCCTTGTGTTTCTCCAACTTACTTGACCACAAAACACTTGTCACAATTAGCACCTATTAATATTCTATTGAGCACTTTGGGAAAGACATTCCTGCTAAACAAGGAAGCCAAACAAGGATGCCCATAATCATCACATTTAACAGCACTTTAGATCTGTGGCCCACAAAAAGAAATAAAATAGAAATGAGTCAGGTCATATAGTATGAATACTCCTGTTAAACATGAACATAAAAATGACTGGAAGAAGATACACCAAAATGATAACAGTAGTTATCTCTGTGTGATCAAATGACAGCTGATTTTGTTTCTTCCTTTGTATTTTTTGTATTCTCTACAATAATATGTAATACTTTATAACAAAAATATTATTTTATTAAAACAGCATTTTGAGACATTGTTCAAACATAGAAAGGTTTCCACAACTAATCACGAGAAGTAAAAATAGATATAGTTTATAAAATACTGAGAAAACCAATATTAAGCACATCTGAGGCTCTCAACCGAAACCTGTTCAATTGCTCTCTTATTTCAAGCTCCTTTTCTGTGTAAAAGTGAGAACAAAGAATTAGCAACAAAGAGAAGTTAATTACAAATAATAGAAGAAATCATCTGACACAAATAATCAAGAATTAATCCAAGTAGAAAAACAAAGGAAAGTCAGCTGGAAAAGAGCTAATATCTTAGCAAAGAACAAATCTAGATTAGTCAAATGATTTGAAATTTCTCAAAAAAAAAAAGAAAAAACATAAAAATATAATATCTGAAATGACAAAAAACAAAAGATGTGCCAAATTTGATGCCTAATATGTTTCTATCCTCATTCATTTTCACATTGTTTCTTTTTCCATTGCCAAATGCATCTTTGTTGGCACTCCAGCTAGAAATACGCATTGATTCCTTTTCTCTGTATCAGTGTAGTAACTGGAGGCAGGGGTTGTCAATTCTAAAATTAATCGACTACAAATTATTTATTAAGAACTAAGTGACAAGCCAGAATGAAAGGTGGAGTAGAGTAGGAGGGATGGTTTGGTTTATAAAAGAAAATAACCAAGAACATAATCCTTGCTTTTAAAGAATTATAATTGACTTTCAGATAGAGAAAAAAAATTCCTTAAACAACTAGAAAAAAATACTAAAGAAACGTAAGTACCGCTAAAACCGGAAGTTAAAATGGACATTTTTCTATCTCCATTTTATCTGAGACCCAAAAGATCTAGAGCTAAATAATAGATCGCAAATACTCCCACAATCCAAAAGAGGTCCTAGGTCAACTTTGTGAAAATTACAAGATATAGATGAAAAACAATTTTGCAAACCTTAGCACTTCAGCCTCCTAAAATGTACAAAAAGAATTCAAGTTAAAGTAGGAAGAAAGAACATAATTTCTTTGGAAAAACAAGTCCTATGGCATTTTCCCTCCAGCATCTCTCACCTGCATGGAGAAATGGAGAAAAGCCTTTGAGTACCTCTTGGAGAACCTGATACTTGTCCTCTGAAATTCAAGAAGACACAAGGTTTTCGTATTTGACACGTCTCTGAGAAACATTAAGGCAAAATCCTCTGCAATAATCCAGGCATGAGGTGCTACAGGAAATAGCTACTCCTGTTTTACAAAGAGAAAAAATTCACAAAGCATTCTTTTTTTCTGAGGAAGACTGGCCCTGAGCTAACATCCGTGCCCATCTTCTTCTACTTTATATGTGGGACGCCTACCACAGCATGGCGTGCCAAGTGGTGCCACGTCCACACCCAGGATCCGAACTGGCAAACCCCAGGCCACGGAAGCAGAACGTGTGCACTTAACCACTGAGCCACCAGGACAGCCCCATAAAGCATTCTTTTAATTTCACTCTACTGTTCTATCTCCATATCTATTCATCATTCAATCTTGACCTATCCTCTCCTCCTGTTCACCTGCTTCAGCTCGCCTTGCCCAAAGCTCTGCCTTTTCTATACCCTGGCTTTTGCCCAAATGTATTATATATGAACAGAAAGATTTCTCTTCTTTCATCCTCTATGCCAATTCCTGGCTGCCATTTTGCCTGCCCATCTAATCAAGATTGAACTTGTTTTCTATTATTTAAAAGTTGAAGGATATCATTTACATTCATCAAGTGGTTTTTCCAAGGTTTCTAACTGATACAAAGGACCTTTTCTATTGAAGGATACAAATATTTTTCCCCATACGAAATATGAAAATGGCTGATTCCAAACTGACTTCAAGATCTACCCCTCCATTGGAGCATAGTTCAAATAAAACTAGACCACATGTTAAAGAAAAAATTTAAATAGAAAGTGCCTTATCCTAGTCTCTTCATTTCAATTTCTCAAATAACCTTGTCTGTAAACATGAAAGGATAACACTCAGAAGATCGAAAATAAGTGTCCCCAAAATTCAAAGATAAGCAACTAGCTCATGTAAAACATACTCCTTATCCTTGTGGGTTTATTTTGCCCAGTGTCATGCCAAGAAGCAATCAGAAAGGAAGTGGGTCTAGCAAAATTTTACTTCAACCAGTTTACTTTAAGGGACTAAATTGAAGAATCAGTGACAATTGCAACTCCATCAAAATGGTAAATATAAATTAGCAATATATGTGCCAAAAACACAGATTGAGACGGCACACCAGTTTGTTTGCAGGGTTTTTTTGGTTTTGTTTTTTGGATTTTATTTTAACCACAAAGATCACATGATCTGTATTTCAGTTGCCAAACCAGTAACATGACTGTACAACAGAACTGCCAGAAAACTTTCATGACTGAATTTTGGCATCACACAGATTGTCACGTTAGACAATTGAAGCTTCAAAAACTTCTGTTTTTCCCCAAATCCATGAACTGTGCCATTCTCTGTTATAAGCTCAAAGCCATGAATTTGATCCATTAGCTGTTCCAGAAACACAAACACCATACTTCACTGAAAAGGAGCGTATGCCAGAACATGCAGACATTTAACACACTCTAGCAGAACTGCCTACTCTACTCCTTTCGTCAAAGGTTCAAAACAATTTAAAAGCATTCTATGTATAGGAGATCAAAAGGATTTTTTAAAAAAATCGTTTTAACTACTTTTGCATTTACCATGAGAGATATAGAGGTAGGTTCATTCAAAAAAATAATTATTTAAAACACCTTAATCTATAAGGAGACTCAGTAAACCATAAAGGAAGCCCAGAGGCTACACGAGTAGGCAGAATAAGGGGGTGTAGACAGAATGGGGTGAAATGCCATAGGGACACAGTATCTTTTAGGAAAGGCTAGAAAGGACACAGTCATTTGGTGCCACCAAAAACCAGGCTGGAGTTAATGCTAATTCTGAGTTAAAGAGAGAGCTATCAGCTAACCTTGACCAGAGAACAGGAGGAGGACAGGAAAGGGAGGACATAGTACAGCCCAATTATACTGCTCTTTATAAACATTCAGGGACAGTGACAGCCAAAATTGTCAAGTAGATAAAAGAAGTCCTCACTATCCTGAGCCTCTCTATTCAGAGACCATGTTCCTCTTTTAAGAAATTGATCCCTTCCCCTTCCAAGTCTCTCAGTATCCTCAAATATCTCTACCCTTCTTGTTTTGGGGGGGGGGGGGGATCGAATAAACTTATTAGTAGTGTGCTATCGACAAGATTAACACTATTATAACTTCTCTTAGTGATTACCAACTGCTTTCACTCACCCTGGCTGAATCCTTACCACAACTCAGGGAGAGTAGTGGAATCTCTGCCACACAGCGGAGGACTTAGTAAAGAACGGGTGAGTCA
Organism: Equus asinus; assembly: GCF_041296235.1. Taxonomy (NCBI): domain Eukaryota; kingdom Metazoa; phylum Chordata; class Mammalia; order Perissodactyla; family Equidae; genus Equus; species Equus asinus. The sequence continues at coordinate 109,864,784 of NC_091792.1, read as the reverse complement.
TTTGCTAAATGTTAGAGGTAGGAAGGGAGCCCTCGTTTTCTGATTTTCGAGCAGCACACTATTGTGTTTACATCACAGGCTTTAGAACTGGACTCTCTAGATGTGAGTCCTGGTGCCACTCAGCTAGTTGTGTGATCGCAAGCAAGTCATTCAATATCTCTTAGCTTCAGTTTTTTCACATATAAAAACAAGCACAATTCGAGATCCTCCCTGATTGAATTGCTGTGCTTATTAACTAATGCATGTTACGTGCCTAGTATAATGCCTAGAATATATGAAGTACTCAGTAAGTGTTAGGTTTTACAGCCATTATTATTCCCTCTATAGTTTGCTACCTCTGGCTTAATCTCCTTGAATTTCTACAAAAAATGGAAACTTTATCTATGAAAACTGTCTCACTTGCAGCATCATCAGACAGAATAATAGTTGGTTTGGGCCTCTTTTTGCATTGTTTGTGTTTGCTTTGTACTTTTTTTTCTGGGATAAAGTAGGGGAAATGCAAGGAGCTAAAAGCTCTTCCAGTATCTCTGAAAGCTTAAGACGGAGACAACAGCATAGATCTAGAAAAACCTCCATATACATAAATTTCTGTACATGAAAATTGAAACCAGCCTAGGTATTTTAGGCAGAAGGGAACTTAATGCAAGGAACCAGATGTTCACAGAATCATCAGAAGAGCTGGAGCGATGGGAGTATAATAACGACCAAATTCAAGAGCTCACTTCTAGAGCTGCAACCATGAGTCAGGAAGCCGCTGCTTCTACAACTACCAGATGACACTCATGAAGCTGCTGACTAAGCCCTGGAACCTAAGTCGGGCCATCCTGCCTCTACCGCTGCCTCTCAACACCCTTGAGTGGGTGAATGAGTCTGGCTGCCACTACTGCCTCTTGTCTAGAGATCTTACCTGCCTGCACTAACAGCACCAGGAAGAAGGCATCTGTCCCATGTTCGCAGTCCAAATTAGTGGGCTCTTACTAGCATCTAGAATGCTAGAAGCAAACGGGGCTTGGAGAGGTGATTTTAAGCTCTCCAGTCCTCATTGGTAGTTAGAAGAGGTTAGAAATTACATCCAGCATAGTCCCTCTCTTTGGCTTCTCCACATTCATACATATCATTTGATATGAGATTAAAATTCTAAATAACAGTAGTAAAAACATGTTTCCACCTCACATAATGCAAACATCAATCCTAGACACAAAAAAAGCTCACCTTTTCCTCAAAAGAAGAATCCAAAGACTTTCATTGGACTATCTCTGGCGGTTCCTTCTTCCTGTTATAGTTCAGTCACAGTCCAATTCTGGTATTTTGCCACCTGAGGACTAAACTATAAATTTAACTATAACCAGCACATTTTATATAAAGTAATAAAGGAACAGGTAGGGAAGGATGCTGATTAATATATTAATGGATATATACATAACTAGAGTCCTGTTTTGTGAAACTGGTTATAAGGTGTAACTGGGATTTATAACTTCCTTCCTCAACTACACATTCCATTTTCCTTTTGCCCTCAATCAGATCTTAGCTAGTATGTATTTTATGCCCGTTGAGGACATGAAAAGCTTCAATCTCGAGGTGTCTCAGCCATTGATGGCCCTGCCAGTAGTGGGTTGCAACAATCTTAACTAGCTTTTCTCCTTGGCAGGGGAGAATTTGAGGCACCGCAGAGGATACCCTGGGCTCCATACATATTTCTCCTTGCCCTCACAGTACAGCAACCAGCAAATAAACTCATGATGGTCAGGATCACCCAGCTAACACAGTAATCCTTTTTTTGCCTGTTGGTTCATTGGCATGAGTCCAAAATGGCCAGGTGACCATCTCAATCTTTGGTTAAATGGAACCATTTCTTTTGTGAAAGTACATCCTTACTAAGACTTCTAAACCATCAGAGTTCAAGGTTTCCAGGATGTTTACTAGGTGCAAAATGCATGGACATCTTGGCTTTGGTCAGATAAAATCAATTTCAAGATGAGAATCTCAGGTCACAGGGTAATTTGTCTTCCATGATCTGTCATTCAGTCTCCACCAAGAACCAGTAGTAAGCCAGGAACTGTTTTGTAGGAGAATAGTTACTTGCAAAACAGGATATGACTTAGTTTGGCTAACTTGGCTAGGCTATTGGGCTCAGTTATTCAAACAAATACTAATCTAGGCTTTGCTGTGGAGGTATTTTATAGATGTGGTTAACATCTATAATCAATTGACTTTTAAGTAAAGATTATCCTTAATAATATGGGTGGGCCTTATGCAATCAGTTGAAAGCCCTTTAGAGCAAAACTGAGGTTTCCATGAGGAAAAAGAAAATCTGCCTCAGGGTGATAGCATTAGCTCCTTGTCTGAGAGTTTCCAGCCTGTCAGCCTGCCCTGCAAACTTCAGACTTGCCAGTTCCAACAATCACTTCAGCCAATTCCTTGAATTCAATCCATGCATCCATCCAACCATCCTACTGGTTCTGCTTCTCCAGAGAACCCTGGCTGATGCAGAGGCCATGACTTTCTTTGAAATCCTAGGGTATTGGGATAGATTCTGTAAACAGAATCCATTTCTGCCATTTAGGACCCCTGGATGGGTAAGTACAAGGTCCAGTAAAAGAGATTCTGAGAGAGCTGACTGCATTATAGTCCAGAGCAGCTGAAGAATCATTTCCTGTTTCGGACCACACTTAAAACTGGCAACCTAAAATGATCACCCTATGGAGTAAATTGTGAAAGACAGTGAGAGAGATGACCTAGCCCTAAAGTAAGATGTGCATTCCTATACTTGTCAGGTTAACAGCAAACTGCTTTGGGTGCTCCCTGTTTGGGGAGAAACAGAGCAAAAGTACTTGCCAGAACTACAGCTGCATGCCAGGGACTGTGTTGATCTCTCTAGCAAAGAGACAATCGGTATTACCCCTAGATTAAAATAATCTTTCATTCTCTAAAACGCATGTCCTCCCATCTTTGGTGGTAGCACTGATCTCTGTGATTCTCTCCCCGAGAGATACAGCACTGCTTTTGATTTACTACTTTGAAAGGGAGGAGCAATTCCAATAGTCTTTACTTGGCTTTTAATACCAAAATAGTCCTTAATCCATTTGTCACCTGATCCTCAATAAGACTCACTCTGACCTGAAGACCACAGTGTTTTCTAGATCTCTAGGGATTATCATTATTTTAGAGTCACTGATCAATAATCCTTTAAAGAACTAGCTTTTTTTTCTTTTCTCAAGTGTTCAAGCGTCAGGCAAATGGCAAATCACTTGGGGAAAGCTAGGAAAAAAATTTGCTGAACACACTTACAAAAGCATTGCAGGTACTTCTTTAAAAGGAGCCATGAGTCAAGCAGTTGCAGGTGTGAGAACTCTCTCAAATTCGGGATTTGAATAAGGGGCCTTAACTACGTTATGTCAACTTAGCTTTCATTCACCAAATCCAAAGGTTTCTTTGTTTTAGTCATAAAGATTAAATAGGACCCTAATAGCCTGCCCATTTGATTTAACATGGAAACCGTGATCAGTTGGTTCCCACAAAAATCCCAGCAGTCAAATCATTCTGCTAAGTACCTTCACTCTGCTCCCTGTTGAATTGGCTTGTGTCCCCCACAAAATTCCTATTTGAAGCCCTAATCCCCAGTACCACAGAATGTGACTGTATTTGGAGATGGGGCCTTTCAAAGGTGATAAAGCTAAAATGAGGCCATTCGAGTGTACCCTAATCCAATATGACTGGTGTCCTTATAGAAAGAGGAAATTTAGACACACAGAGAGACACTAGAGATGTATGTAATGATTCTGCACCCAGTTCCAGTGTGTAGGTTTTTCCACACACCACCAAGCAATTCTCCAACACCAGCTGGGCATCCTACAATTCAACTTAATTCTGACACCACCTAGAGATAGCATCAGATTCCACAGGTTAAAGGCTGAGTCCCACAAGACTGCCCTCCACTTCGGATGCCAATCACAAATCCAGGTCACCTGTGCTTCTGACTGGACCAGCTGTAGATCAGAGATTCCAGTGATCCCCTCCTCAGGTTCTATTAATTTGCTAGATCGGCTCACAGAAGTCAGAAACATTTTACTTACTAGATTACCAGTTTATTATTAAAGGATATAGTTCAGGACAGGCAGTTGGAATTGACACATAGGGCAGGGGGGCATGGAGGAAGGGGCATGGAGCTTCCATGCTTTCTGTGCACCTCTGCCCTGAATCTCCATACCTTCACCAACCTGGAACCTCTCTGAACCCATGTTTTGGGGTTTTATAGAGGCTTCATTACATAGGCATGACTGATTAAATCATTTGCCCTTGGTGATGAATTCAACCTCCAGCCCCCTCCCCTCCTTGGTGGTCGGGAAGTGGGACTGAAGGTTGCAATACTTCAATCACATGGTTGGTTCCCCTGGCAACCAACCCCCATCCTGTGGTGCTTTCCAAAAGTCATGTTATTAACATAAACTCAGATGTGGTTGAAAGAGGTTTGTTATGAATATTAAAACACCTGTATCACTTCAGAAATTTCAAAGGATTTACGAGTTCTGTGCCAGAAACAGGGATTAAGACCAAATATATATTTATTATAAATCAATATCACACACATGCACAGAGGGAAGGCCACATGAAGACACTGTGAGAAAGTGGCCATCTGCAGGGCAAGGGGAGAGGCCTCAGGAAAAAGCAAACTGACTGATACCTGGGCCTTAGACTGCTGGCCTCCAGAACGGTGAGAAAAAAATTTGTTGTTTAGCCACCCAGTTTGAGGTATTGTGTTATGACAGCTCTAGTTAACTAATACATCCTCTAATGCACTTTTTAAGAATGCTGCTGCTCCTTTTACCAATGTTTTTCTCAACGCCTTTGTGAAAGGAACTTCCTCTGAGCCCTTTCAGAAGACACAGGAGGAAGGGATATGATATGCGACATAAAATAAATATATGTCAATATTCTCATCACCCTAAGTTTTTGTATTCCTTCTTCCACAGAATATCTGGAAAGTCAACTTTATTTGACATTAACCAGCACTGAGTTCAAGTTTTAGTGAATAAACCAAGTAAAAGATAAGGGTTAACTTGTCAAAAGCTAGATCCTGGCAGCAGAATGGCCTCCTATAGAACTCCACAGAAAATAGCTATGGTCAAGCACAGAAGGCTGTCAATTCAGGTAAAATACTAAGTTGGTACTTAAGACCATTGGCCCACCCCATTTACTGCTGCAATTTTGAGGCTTAGTCCTCAACCCCTTGATCACACCAAGGGAAGAGCTGGTGATCCTCGGCAGCTGAATGCCACAGTAGCAAATGATGGACATTTCAAATTGTTAGAACAATTCCTATCACCTTAAGCTGGCACACTCAATTCAGAATCTCTTGCAATTATACCCATATCCTCAAATTTAGCTCAACATAAAGATATTTCCTCCTCTCTGGCCTAGCACACTTGGCAATTCAATCTTACACATGTTTTCTAGGTTTTTGCTGATAGTTAGCAACCCTTTTCATGTGGAAGCCTTTTTATCTGGATCAGACTTTGTACATGCTCCTGGGATATGCTGAGATTGACTTATGTCAAGGTATTGAAGAATGGTAGGGATGCAGCATGAGGAAAGCTGAAACGTCCTTTCAAGGTAATTGCCTCAGGAGAGGTCATTACAAGTTGTCCAGTGAATACAGCACCAGCTCTGTAGGCAGGGAGGAGGGGCTGCAACTGATGGTAAGGGAGGCTCAGAGGAGTTTGGTTGCTCAGGCTGGTCAGATTCACTTTAGTCCACTCAAATGGCCCCATCCCAATTCTTAATGCCCCAGTCTTTTCCAATTAACCAAGGCCCAAACATTGACAAAAGAAAAAAAAAATCTAGTGAGGCTGTGAATTCAACTTTTGTTGTAATTTAGCTACCCTCATGATCAGATTTCAGTAATATCAGCCCTGCAACTTTAAGAGATGAGATTTTTTTTTAGAGGAGCCACAGAAGGTTCCTGATCACAGACATAACACCCTACAGTCTTTGAGTTCTTTGTGCCTACCATAAGAGTCTCTTAAAGGAGCCCCTCAGTCTTCCAAAGCCTGCATTCCATAGTCACTAGATTCCTGGGGATCCCATAACTTAAGTAACTCTTGGCCACTGCATGCCCTATCAGGATCCTATTTTCCAGTAGTACCAGAAATGTACCACAAACTTCCTTCAAATCCAACCAAGTCAAATAACCACTACAAATTCCCATTAGTCAGAATTTAGTCCAAGAAACAGACTTAGTAGTTTCAACAAATCAGAATTAATACAGGGAATCAGATCTTTACAAAGCTCTGATAAAAGCTAGAGTATCAGGAGTCAAGGGGATACCACTGGAAATTTTGAAGTTAGGAACACAGTGCTGAAGCTCCATCTGAGAATCAAGAAAGGGCCACCACCACCTCCACAACTCTCATGACATCCACAAAGCTGGTGACTAGACTCTGAAACATTGAGCCAAGTACTGCAGCTGCCTTCTGACACTCCATCTCCATGACCTTGCTTGGCAGCTCACCCAGCACCAGGCATCCATCCTCTGCCTCGCTTTCACCCACCAAATCTCTCGAGTGCATGCTACCAGCAGAACATAAAATGCTTCCAGAACCCCAACTGCTGGGTTCTCAGAAATGTATTCTTAACTTTCCATGCTGTGTAACACAGGAAGGCACATAAAACAGTGAGCACAAGACTTGAGTGCAATTGACTAAATCCAGCAAAAGTTCAGCCATTAGTTCTCCTTGTCCTCCAGAAGTTCTCTCCAATCCACAGGAGGATGCCTGCCTTCTCTTCAGCTTCAGCTGACCAAGAGCTATGCTGACAAGAACGGCAGTCTCAGACATGAGGGTGTTTTGTAAGTTAAGGGGTCCCTGGTTTTGGATTGTTTCTCCTATTTTCAAACATTTCTTTCCCAGCCTATTTACAACAACCTCTTTTGAAAAAAAAGTATCATCAAGCTTTCACTGGCTCTTAAAGTTGCTTTGTGTGTGGCTTTGCAAGCCTGGACTTGAGTAGTATTACATATTCTGTACATTACAGGAAAAAAAATTAGAGACTGTATTCGTTTCCTAGGGCTGCCATACAAAGTACCACAAAATGGATGCCTTAAAACCACAGAAATTTATTCTCTCACAGTTCTAGAGGCTAGAAGTCCGAAATCTGGTGTCAGCGGTGTCATGCTAACCTTTGAGACACTGAGTGGAATCATTCTTTGCCTTTTGCCAACTTCTGCTGGTGGGCATCAGCCCTTGACATTCTTTGGCTCACAGCTTCATCGCCCCTATCTCTGCTTCTGGCATCACATGGCGTTCCCCCATGCGCCTGCTCTTCTCTTCTATAAGAGCCTACCCTAATTAAGTATGACCCCACCTTAAATTGATTACATCTGCAAAGACTCCATTTGCAAATAAAATCACATTCACAGGTGCCAGAGGTTAGGACTTAAACCTCTCTTTTAGGCAGACACAATTCAACCCATAACAGAGGCAAAACATAAGTTTCACACAAAGGGTCAGAATAATACGTAGTGTGAACTTTCCTCTAGAATTACAAGGAAAACAGCAGGTGATGGTGTGTCATGGCCTCAAGTGTGATCATAGGCTTGAGTAACTTACATTCATATAGGTAACTATACAACTAGAAAACATGGGTGTAAAAGGTGTCAAAATTGTAAAGTGAGTAAAAGAGAGATTAACCCTAAGGAAAAAAACGAAATCCTCATCTCAATAACATAACCCTTTCCATAGCACTAATTGTATCCAAGATAAATATAAAAATTCCTCTAAAAAGAGACTAATTGTGTGAATATGGACATCCGAAAAGCTAAGATATTATTATATTTTTTGTACAGATCTTTTTTAATTTGTCAGCTTCCAAATCTAACCTCTATTTTGAGCTAGTAACAAAGGTACAAAGTCTGTGAATCATATATTCACTCGAGAAATATTTATTGAACACCTGCTATATGCCCAGTTTGGATGCTGGGGATTCAGAGTTAAATAAAGAATGGTCTCTGCTCTGAAGACACCTTTTGACAGTCCAGTAGGAAGAATAAGTGAGTCAATACACAATTAGAGTACCTCATTATAAATGCTACACAGATGTTAAATGCAGGGTATTATGAGATCAAGAGAATAGCTAAATAACCCATACTGGGGTTGGAATAGTCAGGAAAATCTTTTCACCCAGAGGAAGCAATTCTAGAACTGAATTACAAAGAGAGCCAAAGAGTTGGCAAAGGTTTTTTAAGCAAAGGAAACAGTGTATGTAGATATAAAAGTATGAGAGATAGCAGAGCACATTCTGGAAACTGCAAGAAATTCAGCATGACTGGATTTAAATGAGAAGCAGGACTGCCAGGGGGCGGGTTGGGGGGGGGGAGGGAGGAGTAGTTATAGCTAAAGCAAGGACCAAATTATGAAAAACCTCCGTGACAAGGGCAATGGAGAATGTGGTAAACTTCACCAGTGCTCACCAATATCTGTTATCCTCGCCTCTGGGCATATGAAAGACTGTATTTCCCAAACCTTGGAGTTAAAGGGGGTGGAGGGGGTGTCTATATTACTACTTCTGGCCAATGGGCTGTGACAGAAATTATCTGTGTCACTTCTGATCCAAAGCATAGAAGAGCAGTTCAGCTTTCTCATGTGCTCTCTATGCTTGTTGTAGCAACCAGCCATACCCAGATTGTACAGGGTCTGCCAGCCTGTATCCTTGAGTGACTGTGTGAGGAAGAGCATCCACCCCATACTCCTGAACCCCAGAGGACAGGTAGAATGAACAAGACTTAAAACCTTTGCTTTGTTAAGCCATGGAGATTTTCAGTTAATTTACTACCACAGTGTAGCAAACAGCTTTCAGTTTACACCTGGTGTTAACCTTACTAACAGAGGGTACAACCGCAAGAAAATTTAATAAGGAGAATCACTTCACAAGACTGGTATTTTAGAAAGACCACATTGGCTGTGAGGTAGAATGTGACTAGTAGGGCCAAGGATGGATACAGGGAGTCAAATTAAAGGCTACACCAATAATTCAGAGTCAATGGGTGCTGTCTCCCATATTACCCACATTTACGTCCTTCCTTAGGATACCAAGCACTGGGCAATCCTGGGCCGTAGCATGACAAATGAAGCTTCCTTGGGCCCAGCAGTCTTCCAGAATCCCTGTGTGTAAAGATTCCCTGACAAACTCTTGTCCTTATGCAAAGAGCCTAAGACAAGTAAAAGAGTCTGGATCTCTAGTTAGGATAAGAAAATTTGTTCTAGTAGAAGAAGCGCATACAACTTGCCCTAAATTACTCTGAAAATCCCTTCTTTTGTACAGCACTTACTCTGAACAGGTAGCATTCTGAAATTTAGAACACAAGAATCAGAGGGAAGAAAGCCCTCAGGTGCCATTCACTGTCTGCCTGTCCATAAATTGTTCAAAAATCTAGCCAAGATTTCCCTGAGCATCACATGAAACATAAAACAGTTACTGAGATGAAGGTAATATAGAAGCCGATATAAAATGACCAATATGTTTGGGTGTTTGGTGCTAACAAATAATAAAAGTGCACCACAGTGACATCCCACATAGTTACTAAACCAGCTGGAAATAGAACATGTTTGGAGAGGACCCTAGTCTGGGTTTTAGATCTCCAGGCTACTTGGCTAGTCTGATGGTGAGTCCGTTGGTGACCTTGGGCAAGCCACCCACCTTCAGTGTCTCCATTTCCCTTCACTGGCTTAACAATAAGAAGATTACTTTCCCCTCAGAGAGCTCATGTGAGAGGTTGTTAACAGAAGCGTTCATTAAGCATTTTGGATCTCTTTCGTACCCGGAGCCTGAAGTTCAAAGCAGTTCCATATATGCCCAGACAGGGACCCATAAATGCCTTTAGTCCATACCAAGGGATGACTCTGCCATGTGTTACTGTTGAGAAATGAAGGACTTGCATTAAAAATGCATAATTTAATCAAGAGAAAACCACTAATCAGTAGGAAATATGCAACCTTGATGTTATGGGACTTCTTTTTAACATTCACATTATTAGAGCTGCCACAATTTCTCATGGATCTATTGAAATGAAAATTAATGTAAAGGAGAAGTTTTGAAAGATAAAATGAGATCAAACCGTGAGGTCCTCGGGAGAGTCTGGCACTCCTCCGGAGCAAAGGCAGAGAAGTGAAAGCAGCGTGACAGCCACTGAGGCTGACACTGTTTCTTCTTCCAGCTGGAAACTATAAATTTGCAAGCTAAGTTCTGTACTCCTTCAGAGTTCAATAAGCTATGTGGTCACTCTACTGAACCAGAGCCAGAATATACAGGCCATCCATAATACAGCATCAGTCTGTCATGCACTCACTGACTGATGTGTAGAGATGGCAAAATCCCTGAAAATTCTAAGTGATCTTCTCAGGCCTTCTCATGGGTCAATAATTAGGTAGAATCTTCCAAACAAGACTTTATGAGATAGACCAGGGAGTCTTGTTTGAATCCTATTCAGTCATGAATGAGCACATTTGACAATTTCACTAGAACTTTATTGGCATGAGAATTGTGTAGAGGTTTGGGGCTGGGGCAGGGGATGTGTGTCCATGTGCGTGTGTGTGTAGCTCTTTCTCTTTTATATTGTGTTTACTGAGAGAAAATACAGAAAATAAGAAGAACAAAATGGTGTCCAGCTGGTTCTTGTACACCCTCAGCTGGAACCATCCAGACGGCTACTGCATATTTTGAGCCCAGGGAAGTAGGGTTGGAGGAATATCACAATGGCACCTGTCAAGCAAGATTGATTTGAGGGTCAGGGACACAATTCAGTCCCTAGCAGCTCTCCTATATTTGAAGAACAGAACAACTTTACAGCTGTAAATTTGAAAAGCCTACTTATCACAATTACTCCACTAAAAGTGTTTTTGTGGGCAGCACTGATGAAAATAGTCATGTGAACTTTCATTAGCTGCATATGCAGAGCTTATCGAAGTTCTAACTCACTGTCAATTTAGTCTCCCTAAGGGAGAACAGGGATCACTGACTCTGAAATAATTTAGTTGTCCTTTGTGAGACTCAATAAGTACTTATTGAGCACCTGTAGTATGTAAGTTCCAGGCACCAAGAAAACAGCTAAAAATGAGCTGAAAGCAACCCTTCAAACTCAGAAGCTATTCGTCATCACTAAAGCTCTTTTGAAAAATAAATCTGTCCGGAAGAAGGAAAAGAGTGAAGGGAGGAGATGGGCAACAGAAGTGTAGGGCATGCCAGGAGGGATGAAACAAGGGGAAAGTAAGGGTGAGGTGTTTGAGAAAAAGGTGGAGGTCTTGAGTGGAAAAAGAATCTATTCTCAGTTTTCTAATTAACAATTCATCTTGTGTTGTTAGCTACCCCAGCTTTAAAAGGTTATGGAAATCACATAAAAGAGTACCTTGCCTTCTTAAAAATCTCAGAGCTACCGGGGTTAAAGTAGAGCTTGGCATTCTCAGTTGTCAAGTGGGTCTTCTACACATTGGCTCCTGGGGCCATGCTCTTCCTAAAGCTACAGGTGACTTTAAAGGTGTGGCAGATACACTCCACCTTCCACCTTTCCATTATGGATATTTTAGGAATGAGATTTCAGTTAACTGCACAGGTTTGTTGGCAGAAGCAGAAATTATTCTGAGTCTACTGTTACTTGATAACCTTTCTATTTCCAGGACACAAGTTCCTAGAATTATTTTCCTTATGTGGTCCCAATTCATTCCAACACTTCTGGCAGAGGTTGGACTGTATGTCTCAGGCCTGGATTCCAGAATTAGGGAAACAATTGACTTTCTCCACCTAAGTGCATGGTAAATGAGACAATGCTAATGACTATTTAATGATTTTTTTTAATGTATTACAGTGGCAATGCATAACTCTGGAAGAAATTGGTATAATATTTTTGCCTGTATTGCATTTTGCAAACTGGTAATAGACAAAATTTCCTACCGTATTCCACATAAAAAAACTTTTATATTTCCTTTTCATTTTAAATCTTTGCATATTTATGTTTTGTTTTCCCAATATTAAGGTCCCAGAGCACAAGAATAAAGACTTATAGCGAAGAACTATGCATATACTAGCCACATAAAAATACAATTTATTCTTGGCTAATCAAAGAAAATATAACCTATATTGGTTAAATCTAACATAGAACATGGTAATCTTTTTTCAGTTTAAAAGGTAGGTCAATATTTCTGGCAAGTTCCTCTTCATTTTCCAAATACTTTTTCAATTCCTACCAAGGCTATTTGACCATTTCTCATGGTATTTTATGCCTTATGCAGCACTTCCCCACAGTACTCCTGGGGGGGAGAAATTATTCCCATTTTATAGGTAATGTTCCTAGGACCTAGAGACGTTAAATAACACGTCCAAGGTAACTCGCAGTGAAGTAGTGGAAACGGAACTGAACCCAACGTGACTAAATCCTATAATGTTTGTCCTACACCCCCTTCCTCCTTCTCTCCTCTCCTTCCTCCCTCTTTCCCTCTTCCTTCCTTCTTTGCTTCCTTTCTTCCTTCCTTCTTTCTTCCTATTATTTTAATGCCTTCTTTTAACATTTACAAGGTGTAAGGATTCTAGAGGCCTTAAACTTACTTTTCCTTTAATATCTTACCAGAAATTTAGAAGGAAAGAAAATAAAAAAGAAAGGAGAAGAGAGCAGAGGGAGAGAGAAGGGGAGGGAAAGGGAGGGAAAGAGAGAGGAGGAGAGGGGAGAGGAAACTCTCCTGGCTCAGCTTTTCCCTCTGACTACTGTCCTTCCCTTTATAGTAAAAATCTTGGAAAGAGTTCTCTCTCCTCACTATTTTAAATCTTTTCCTTCCTTTCTCTTAAATTCTCTAACCAAGTGTCTCCTCCATCACATCACTGATGCTGCTCTCCTGAAGTCCACCAAGACCCTCCACCTGAACAATCCTCAGAACTGCCGGCAGCATTGAGCTGACCTTCAGCAGCATTTAATACTGCTAGTCACTCTCTCTGCATTAAAACACTTTCTTCACTTGGTCTCTTAGCCATCCAACTTCCCTGGTTTCCCTCTTTCCTCTCAGAATGCTTTCTCTCAGTTTCCTTTGCTACTTTTTCATCATTTCCCCAACTTCCAATTGAATGCATTCAACAGCTTAGTTTTTGGTCATTTTTGCTTTTGTATCTTGTGATTTCATCTGGTCTCATGGCTATGAATGCCATGGAGGTGCTGATAACTACCAAACATCTGTCTCCATCCAGGACCACTGCCCTGAACACCAAGCTGGAATATCCAACTACATCTCCACTTAGATATCTAATTGACATCTCAAAGTTAATACACCCAAAACTGAACTTTTGCTATTTCCAACCAAAATCTGCTCATACCATCTCAATATCAAAATCTTCCCCATCTCAATATCAGGGTAAGAAACTTGGAGTCATCCTTGAGTTCTCTTTCTCTCATACCATACACAAAATCCACTAACAACTCTTGTTAGCTCTACTTTCAAAATATATGCAGAATCCAACCAATTCTTACAACCTCCTCTGCTGCCACCCTCGTCCATGCCACCATCACACCTTGCTTAGATTATTTTCATCTTCTCCTAACTAGAAGTCCTGCTTTGTCCTTGCCCATCTTTAGTCTACTGTCAAAACGGCAGCCAAAGAGATACCTTTAAAATATGAGTTAGGATCATGTTACTTCTCTGTTTAAAACTCTCAAAAAAGTTCCCATCTCACTCAGAGTAAAATCCAAAGTGCTTACAGAGACCTTGAGGTCTCTACAATCCTGCTCTCCATCCCTTCTCTGGCCTCATCTTGTTACAATCCACGTTCCTTACACTGGTCTACTAGCTCCTGGCAGGCTCTACTTGATGCCTGGCATGTTCCTACCTCAGGACCTTTGCCCCTGCTGGTCACTCTTCTTAAAATGCTCTTGCCACAGAAATCTGCATGACTTGCTTCCTTACCTCTTCAGATCTTTCCTCAAACGCTATCTTCTTAGTGAGAGCTTCCTGACTCTTCTCTCTGAAATTTACAATGATGCACACAATCTCCTTCTCCAGTTTAGTTTTAGTGTAAGATCTGTCTCCCCAGTTAGAATGTGCAAGTGCACCAAGTGCAGGGACTTTTGTCTGTTTTGTTCACCACTCTATCTCTAGCACCAAGAATAATAGTAGACACTCAGTAAATACTGTAGAAGAAGCCAGACAGGAAGGAAGGAAGAAAGGAAGGAGAGAGGAACGAAAGAACAAAGAAAGGAAGGATTGCCAGGATCGTTAAAGCACTAGTTCCCCTCTCAGTGTGAAAACAGCAATTAGTTCATTGATGGCATTTAAGTCACAGGCGGCCTAAGCCTACCCCATCACTTCCTGAGTAGATCTAGATAAACAGAAACCATCAGCCTCTAAAGAACAAGTGGCATCCTCTTAACTAAATGCACTTTTTAAATGCCCATATGAACCAATTAAAATATGAAGTGGTTCCAACTTCCAAAAGCTTTTATCTTAGACAACAAACTAGGAACTGAGGCCAATGCCCAAGCTGCCCCTCTACCTCACGCCGTGTTAAGCGTGATGCTGGCTCTAGATAAATGTTAAATTGCAGCTATACCTCTTTTATTTCCCAAAACTAGGTTTTGATTTAGTTTACTGCAGGTCTGGAGCGTCTGGAATTTTCCCAAATGAACTAAAAATCTTCCATCAGTAAAACTACTGCTCATTACCTGTGTTAATTTCATCTCCTTCTCTGCATTCGATAACCCCATCTGTCGCAATTCCAGCTGTGAGATGGGAGAAGAGCAAGAGACTGAGCAGACCTAAAGCAGAGACAGTGTGAGGTAGTAACAACTCTTTCAGAGAGAAAAAGGACATTTGTAACTTGCAGTGGGCATGGTCAGATCCACCAAAAATAACCAAGCAAAATGTAAGCTTAATGTTAATCACTCAGATTTTAAAAGTCTATAGTTCATTATTTTAAAAGTTCATATTTATACATCAAAATGTCCAGTATAATTTACAATAAATTTATTTTTATAAATACATTTATTATATAATGCCCTGTATTATAAAAGCAGATCCTGCATTGACGCGCGTATGACTTAATTCTCAACAGAAAGCTGCCAGACTCACGTATCAAATGTCTGAAAAGGGGTTTGCAGAACTTCAAGGAAATGACAGGTATAATATGTCATATGGTTGATACTCAAGAAGTATTGTTTCCTCTCCGCCCTGAACAGCCAAGCCAGACCAAACACATTTGTACTCTGTGACCAAGTTTCCCAACAATTCTCTAGTTGGCAGAAGCCACGCCTGGTGCTACATCCCTGCCCTGCTGCCTTCTGTGGGCTTCCTGAGGCTCTGCGGAGCTGCTAAAGCATTTTCTTCCTCCTTAGAACAGAATGATAAACTCGGCTGTAGTGATTCAGGATGACACTTCAACAAGCTCAGTTAATATCTGATAGGCAAGGACGTGATTGGTTTTCAACTTGCCCCTACTCTAAAGAGGAGGGCTGTGGATGTAAAGGAAGTGAATGCTCAGCGAGATTTGCTCCCTCTCTTAGAACAGAGCCTCTCTCTCTCCCTCCCTCCGGCTTTCTCTCTCTCCCTCTCCCTTTCTCTTTCTTCCTGTCTCTCCTTCCCTCTCTTTCTTCTCTCTCTCTCTTTCTCTTTCTCCTGCCCTCCCTCCAACTCTCTTTCTCTCTCTCCCCCCAACTTTCCCTCCCTCAAGGAGTGGCTTTGTGGGTGGGAGTCAAAGCAGACCCTAGTGATGCTTAATGTGATGAATTCTTTACCATCAATATTTTCATAAGTGATGCCAGAAGGACACCTAGGCAAAAATAAGAAGTATGCTAATGTGTCTTCAATATAGGGTTGCTTAGGTAAAACACAGGATGCCTGAAGAAGTTTGAATTCAAATAAACAATCCATCTTTTTTAGTAGAAGTATGTCCTAAATATTGCATGGGACATATTTATACTTAAAAATCGTTCATTTTTTTAAATCTGAAATTCAAATCTAACTGAGCATCCTGTACTTTTATACACTAAATCTAGCAATCCTACCTCAATATCCTGTTCCTCCTCTTCCCTCATCCCCCAAGCTCCTTCACTGAAAACTGATCTGGCATAGGGAGGCCACTGAATCCAGTTGGGTGGGGATAGCATTCCAGGAAGTCTTCACAGAGGAGATGAGATCAAACTAAGTTGGAAGAATAAGCATTATATAGAAGAAAAATTAGCTATGAAAGGAAAAAGGAGACAAGAGGAGAGTTCCAAGCAAAGGCCATAGTATGAGCAAAGACACAGAAGCATGAAAATCCATGCATGTTATAGAAACCACAAATCACCGTATGAAATATAGGACAGAGAGTAGCAGTGATGAAAATTATAAGGCAAGTAGGAGCAGACCATGGCCCTGTGTGCCAAGATCAAGGCCTATTGCTGCAGAATTTTTGAAATGTTTTAAGCAGGAGATTGATGATATCCAATTTGCTTTTTAAATAAATCCCTTTTGACATCATGTAAAAACTTGTGAGAAGGCTAGAATTGAAGGCAGAATTACTTCTCAAGTAGCTAGGACAGGATAAAGATGAGGAGAAACTGAACTGGGGTTATGTGAGAGGGATAGAGAGTTGGGAGACAAATTTGGTGAATATTTATGAGGGAAAAAACAATAGAAGGAACTGATGATTGATGGGATATGATGGGAGAAGAGGAGAGATCCAGGACTACCATATGGGTTCGCCTTGGATAATGAAACTGGTGGTAAAATTCCAAACACAATGGGGCAGTTTAGGGAAAGAAGTGGAAGGATGTTATAAATTCAGTCTGGAGAGGATAATGTTGAGGTGCTTATGGCACATCAATAAGCAAATGTCCAGTAATTATTTCAACATAGGAATCTGAGACTCAGGAGGTTAGAGATAAAGAGGTGATAGGGATCAGCATAAAAATTTATATTTACCAATTAAGGTTATGTTCACCTGGATATCATGTGGTTTTAACAGAATAAAAATCAATTTCTCTAAATCCAGAGGTGTGGAGTCCAGGGCTGATACGGTGGCTATAACCTGTCATCAGGGAGCCAGGCTCCCAGCTTCTTACAACACCATCCTCAATGCATGGCTTCCATCCTCAAGGTCACCTCGTGGTCCAATGTGGCTTCTCAAGCTCTGTGCATCACATCTGCATTCCAGGCAGCTGAAAGAAGGCAGGAAGGGCTGGAGAGGGCATTTTCCAGGACTTTTTAGGAGCCTGCCCTGAAATCTCACACTTGCCACTTCTGTTTGCAACTCCTTAGCCAGATCGTAGACACATGGCCCCACCTAGGTATGACAGAAGTTAGGAAATGTAAACTTTTAGCTGAGCCCACTAACCCCCTGTATAAAATCAGGGTTCTGCTACTAAGGAGGAGAGATGAGTGGATATTGATTCATCAAAGAGTCATCTCTGTCATACCATGAGAATGGATAAAATTAAGGAAGAACTTGAAGAGTAAAATACGGTAGATCAAGACAGACCCAGGGGGAATGAATTTAAGGGGTAGGCAAAGGAAAAGGACTGGGAAGGGAAAATGGTAAAGGGAAGGGAAGAACCCAAGGACAGAAGCACTGGACCTTTTCCACAGCTTTCCAATTGTGATTCATTAAGCTTTCTACAGTAGAATCCATATTACATCCTTGAGATTTAAACTGATGCTTCTGGGGGTTTTTTATTGATTATTCACATTTCCAGCTATAATTTTGTATTACACACTTGCTTATGCCTGATGTCTGTGGTCATTTAGCTTCTTCCAAATAGGCACCTTAGGAAACTGCATTAGCTCCTTCAAGCCATTAGAATATGCTGGGGCAGCAACTTACTAGATAATATCTTCACTTTCAGATGCTAAAATAATTTAACTCTATGGCTCATTCAAAAGTACTGAGTTAAATGAGAACATTAAAAGTAACAAACAATAGATGCCAAATTGGAATGCTTAGCACAGAGCAGAACAGAAGTTAGACCGATACCCTCAAAATAAGCAGAGTTCATTATTGAAAGTTGTCTTTAAAGCAAAACGCTGATATTGAAATCATATTTTTCTCATTCACTTGTGCTTCCTATGGAAAAAGTCAGCCCCAAGACATAGAAAGTAGAACTGTACTCCAGAGCCGAGTACCCCCTCCACTGATGGGATGAGGAAATGAAACAGGAAAGAGGTAAAGATGTCATTAGTCATAGTATACAGGTTTGTACTCTCTAGACAGAAAAAGGAAATTAGCAAGCCTGTCACTAAGGCAACATGGGGCTAAATGTAGGCCAGAAAGGAGGAAAGAGACTCACTATCCCTGATGCCTACCAAAGCCAGCACGAGTGAATTTCTGAAGTATGGTAACGTTCCTTACACGGCCGTTTCTCTCTTATCCGGCACTGTCAAGAATAGTGCCTTCCAGTTAATTATCTTAGGAGTTAATAAGACCTTACACATCTGTAGTATATTAAGTTGGCAAAGTATTTTAAATGCAATATGGCATTTTAAGTACCTGGAAGCTCTTAAGCCTTGTAAAGTTATTGGAGAAATGATATAACATAATCTCATTTTACAGCTGGAAAAGCAAAAGCAAAGGGGCTATCCCATCTGTGAGATGTAAGGGGTGTGACTGAATCCTTAACTCCAAAAGTCCTATAAGCTTCTGAGAACCACCCAGATACTGAGAGAATGTCAGAACTCAGGGCTTGTGATTCCAGGATCTCAGTTCCCTCAGAATATTACAACAGCACCTTATCTATGTGGCTCGTGTGGATGGCCAATATTCAAATAAGCAGGAAAATGCACTGAGTAATACGTTTACCTCATATTGATGATAAGAAAGCATGTTAATATATCAGTTTCTCAGAAACATCATGAGAAGGATCAATTACACTTAATAGGTGTGTATGAGGAAAACCTCCGTTTCCCTCCTGTGTTTTTCCTTTACTCTCACACTGCTACCACGCTCACAACACTTCTGACACCAGATGTGTGTGAGGTTTTCCCCACAACAAGCAATTCTCTGTGACACCGGCTGGTGTTCTGCAATGTAACTCAATTCCGACACTATCTATCTGGAGATAGCGTCAGATCCCACAGGTTAAGGAGGCAATCCCACAAAACTGCCTCCCCCCAACTTCAGATGCCCATCTCAAGAGTAGGCTGTCACCTATACCTCTGACCCAATCAACTACACACCAGAGGTTCCCACGACTCCCTCCTCAGGTTCAATTAATTTGCTAGAACGGCTCACAGAACTCAGGAAAACCATTTACTTACTGTTTATTATAAAAGGACATGATAAAGGATAGAGATGAACCTCCAGATGGAAGAGATGCACAGGGTAAGGTATGTGGGAAGGGACATGGAGCTTCCATGCCCTCTCCAGGTGTGCTGCTCTCCTCATACCTCCGCGTGCTCACCAACCTGGAGGCTCTCCAAACCCCATACTTTTGAGATTTTTATAGAGGCTTCCTCATGTAGGCATGATCAATTATTAACTCCATTTCCAGCCCCTCTGCCCTCTCTGGAGAATTCGGGGAGTGGCTGAAAATTCCAAGCTTCTAATCATGGCTTGGTCTTTCTGGTGAGCCGCCTCCAACCTGAGGCTTTCCAGGAGCCATCACGAGCCACCTCATTAAAGACACTCATACCATCCAGGAAATTCCAAAGGATTTAGGAACTCTGTATCAGGAACCAGAGCCAAAGACCAAATATTAGAACAAAAGATGTTCCTAGTGCTCTTATCACTTTGGAAATTACAAGAGTTTTTACGAGCTCTGTACTAGGAACCAGGGGCCAAGACAAACAGATATATTTTCTATTATCTCACAAGGTGTATGCAGAAACAGTAATAAATAAAGCTCTGATTAAGGCTGTCTCAGGTAACAGAGAGCAATTTATTTTTAAATTTTCACATTTAGGTATTGTTATGTAATTAGGGATCTCAGAAAACTTATACCTAGAAACTTAGATCATCCAAAATTTTTCTTAAATTATGTATATGACTGATTTTAACTTTAAAAAATCCTTTTTATTAAATCAATAAAAATTTACATGTTTCTTCCTTTTCCCTTCCTCTCTCCATTGTCTTTCAGTATTTGATTATGACACAGTTATACAAATCACTCCTCCAAGTGGCTTAGCAATCCCAGATTTTTTATTCAGAGGCAGATAGAGAAACACAAGAGTAACGAGTCTGATATTTTCCAAACTGGCATCATCTCTAATTTCAGCACCAGCAAGATCATTCACACACAATACATTACTTCCAGGGACCTTGCTCCCACGCTGATTTCAAAGTTATAGGTTTAAAGCCTGTGCCATAGTTATAGTTACAATCCATCGTAAGTACTAGTTTCCTACTGCTGCTGTAACAAATTACCATGAACTTAATGGCTTAAAACAACTATTATTTTACAGTTCTAAGGTCAGAGTCTGAAATGAGTTTTAGTGGAATTCTTAGTCTATTTGGGCTGCTATAACAAAATAACACAATTTGGGTAGCTTACAAACAACAGAAACGTGTTTCTTAGAGTTATGGAATCTGGAAGTCAATGGTCAGGCAAGGGCCCTCTTCTGGATTGCAGACTTCTCATTGTGTCTTTAAATGGAGGAGGGGCTCGAGAATTCTGTAGGGTCTCTTTTATAAGGTCACTAATCCTATTCATGAGGGCTTCACCCTCATGACTTCATCATCTCCCAAAGGCCTCACCTCCTAATACCGTTACATAGGGCATTAGGATTTCAACATATGAATTTTGAGGGGACACAAACATTCAGACCATAGCAGGACTAAAATCAAGATGGTGGTAGGACTGCATTCTTTTTGAAGCCTCTATGGGAAAATCCATTTCCTTGCCTTTTCCAGCATCTAGAGACTGCCTCCACTCCTTAGCTCACGGCCCCCTTCTCTATCTTCAAATCCAGTGGTACAGCATCTTCGACTCTCTCTCTAACTCTAACCCTCACTCTCCTGCCTCCCCCTTTCACTTATAGGGACCCTTATGATTATATGGGCCCACCTAGACAATCCAGGATAATCTCCCTGTCTCAAGATCCTTAACTTAATCACAAACTCCTTTTGTCTCATAAACTAACATATTCACAGTTCTGGGGGTTGAGACGTGAACTTCTTTGGGGGACCATTATTTTACCTATCACAATAACAAAGAAAATCTGGTGAGAGAATCTTACTGGATCATCTACACTATTTAAAAAAGAAGTCAGACTATTTTGATCAAGTTGTATCATGTTCTTAGAAAGGGCACTTCTTCCTATTTTCCCAGTCACTTCAAATAGTTAACCATCTTCTACAAAGTCTTAACTTATTCCCAAAGAAATAACATGACCCATAGAGAGAACATGGCTTTGTATGGTTCTTAAAATGTGCAGCCTTAACTCAGAAAACCCTAACTTCTGTTTTTCAAAAGTCAAAGGCATGACTAAGATCATTGCTTGGCCATACAATCAAAGGTCTTAGGACAGAGACCAAAGTCTTTTATTGTAATTCTATGATTGTCCACAGAACTGTCCAGTAACCTCTACAAAGAAAAATATCAGAGTTATAAAGAACAAAGATCATCTGCTTTACTTTCCACATTCAGGCAGGTGAGAGACTCTATTCTAACCTTAAAGTTATCCAAAGGTTTCTAATTTTTCTGAAAGGAACATTTGGGGTGTGTGTGTGTGTGTAGTTGTTTAAAAGATCTCAGGAGGAAAAAAATAATTTACCTCAGTAACCTTTTCAAATAGGAAATAGCTTTGATTTTCCTTACACTGACTAATCTCTATGTGGCTGTCAGAGGATACTGTTTAAGTAGAAGGCAAGAAAAAGAGGTCAGAAACCCGTCTTGCTCTTGCTCAGAATAGCAATGGAAAAAGAGAAGAAAATACCAGGACACTTCTTACCGGTCTCTTCTGCCTGATACAGAAGAAATATCAGTTTAAGGCAGAATGGATTATAGCCCTTTTATCAATTTCATTCATGTCCAAAAAACATTTGACAAATCTTGAAAAATGTACACATGATATGGTCAATGAAATATACATAGACATAGATATAACGCTTATTCTAAATGGCACAGACATAACTCATTCTAAACGTCTGTATTTTTAGAATAAAAGATAAGGCATATTGTATGGCTGAGATTGGGGCTCTGTGCTTCCAAAGCAGGTTTCATTACCTACTACCTGTATGACCAGGGGCAAATGACTTCACCTTTCTGGATTTAGTTTCTCTACCTGTAAAGTGTTGATAATAACAGTACCTACCTCACAGGGTGGTAAGTGCTTAGTGCAATGCCTGGTCCCTGTAAGAGCTCAGTAAATGTTAGCCATTATTATAATATAAAAGTTACTCCAGCATTGGAGAGAGATATATCAAAAATAAACATCCATCTGAGCGCCAAACTCAATCCTAGAATACGGAAGAAAATTAAGGAAATGCATACGAATTGTTGAGTAATTAGTCAAATTTTTGTTCAAGCCCTATTTTGACACTGCAGAGCCACCTCTTCTCAATTTATTCTCCTTGTTGAGAAATCTAATGAGAAGAACTTTCATCAAAAATTTCATTGCTTTTATGCCCTGAGTAGAAGGAAGTGACACAGCATAAAAGAACTGAGAGATGCCTGCTTCATTATTTTTAAGGAATTAACCTTTAAAATCTTAGGATCACAAAAACAACCACCAACCACTGGGGACTGGTTAATCACAGAAAATCAAGCAAAACTGGGGTCTCATTGACTTACAGTCTGGCATGGTCTCAGAACAAAATTAATATCCAAATGCAACAAAACCATAGATAGGAAAGAGACCAGGCATATGGAAAGTGATCAATAAATATTGTTACGTGAAGGACAGGAAAAACCAAGGCAGAGAGGAAGAAAGATAAGAAGAGGGAGAGAAGGCGGGAGGAAGGAAGACGAGGAGGGCAGACTCTTGTTCTCCAGAGATAGAGGTTGGCCCATGGCCAACCTCGTCCGTTCTTGCTCATTCCGAACTTCACCTTTTCCAGCTTCCCCCTTCCTACTCTCTCTCTCTCACACACACACACACACACACACACACACACACGCCCTCCAATCCAGAGTCTAGTCTTAAATTCATGGGGTTCATCCAGAAATTGATCTTGGATGCGTGACCCATCCCTACACAAGCCATTCGAGTCTCTACATTTGAACTTGAATTGCTCTGCCAAAACTAACTTCCTGTAACAAAGATCTAAATCTCTCTCTCTGGCAAGCAGTCCCTGACTCAGCAATGGGCCATTCATACAAATGGCTGTCATCACTCTTGTCCTATGTTCTATTTTACTGGAACATAAAGCAGTCCAGAAAACACTTATGTGCTCGTAGAGAACCTATTGGTTTGGAAGAGAGGGCAGAAAGAAGTTATTAAAAGATAGAGGCAATTTTAGTGACTCTCACCCTGGGAACAAATAGATTCCCAGGTAAAGTTAATCGGCCCTAGCCAGCTCTCTTCTGCCCAATATCATTACTAAACTTGCCTGTTTGTAGTCTTACCTTGTTCCTTTGCCTAAAATTCTGTGAATTAAAAAAAAGAAATTCTGTGAATTAGATATTAATTTGGGTCATTAAGCATTCTCCTCAGCAATGCAAATGCTTCCCAAAAAGTTAATGGGCTTTCAATCATGAACATCTTCATTTTTAATTAATTTAATCAGATTCCCACTCCTCCTAATTCCTAGAAAGCATTTGAATTAAAAAGAATTTGATTCTGGAGAAAATCTGAAGGTAATTTAGGGACATTGAGAACTGTTTTTCAGGTATTTATCTATCATTCATTCAGACATACTGAATGCTTCTGTGTGCCAGGCCCTGTTCCAGGCACTAGAGTCCTTAGTGCTGCTTAAGGCAACCATAGTGGGCAGGAGTTGTGGGGAGGTGTTGGTGTGCCATGCTGGAGGGCTTACGGCAGAATGAGGGCAACAGTCTATAATGAGAATTCCTGCACAGTCAAAAAATATTAAATGGAGGCAAAGGAAGGAAATAGAAAGGTGACAGACAAATTTTATCCATTTGAAAAGTTTGTCTCATCAAGGAAAAAGAGAAAAATATTTTTTCCTTCCTTCCCTGACTAACCCACTGTTTCCAGAACACATCTTCTGGGTCTTATGATAAAAATTCATTCTGAACAGGAGAGAGACTTGCTATTGATTTTACACCCTTTTAGGGTATTTTAAAACTTTACTTATTTCCATTTAAAATGACCTTACAGTTATGCTACTCCAGAACCATTATGATCATGAATTCCTGATGAATTCTGACACTCATATTCATAATGACCTCAGAAATTATAAAGGATATGGAGCTGAATCTCAAATGCTAAACACTCAAGAGTCCCATTTGTGTTGCATTACACTTATTTATATGTTGTTTTTCCTTACTGACTCATTACACATATCACTTGTGCCCTCAGGACACCTGCCTCTAGCTTGCTTCCTATCTCATTTCCGGCTGTCTTCTGGACGATCCAGCCTGTGTGAATTGTGTGTGAAACAGGTGTGAATGGGAAGTCTGAGAAATTTTCCTGTAAGAAAAGCACATAGGTTTTAATGCATGAACTTTGTGATATTTATTTTCATGTTCAGATATTTTCCTACATAATTTCTCTGCTTTGTTCTGGTAACTGAGGATGTCAGATAAATGACCCCCAATTAGAAATTATAATGTTGCAATTTGCCATAATGAAATCAGAAGGAAAGCTCACAGTGGAAGAGCTAATTCATTGATGCAGTGATCAAGATATATTAAGTGTTCTTAAGAAAAAAAAGAACTCTTACCTTCATCTGCTTTTGCTGTATTCCCATTCTCACATTCATGTGTGACAACTGACCTGTTCCTGACCTATAGGAACAGGCGACCTCAGTGAGGTCTAAGGACAGTAACGGGTCTTCAATTCATAGATGGAAAAGGCCAACACATATATTTGAGATGTTGTATTTGAGATATGCAGAGAAAGTTTTTCATCCCAAAATATGTTTCTTATCTAATAACTGATTCTTTTTTAAAGCCCTATCTGGCTTAAAGCCTCTTACTTCTTGTTATTAGGCAAATGTTCTTGGGATACTTTTGTTTTCCAAATTAAAAACTACAATATTCTCTTTAGCAGTCTCCTTAGCAATGCAAATGCTTCCCAAAGGTAATGGGCTTTCAGTCACAAACATATTTACTTTGAATTAGCTCAATCAGATTGCTTTCCTCCTAATGTTACTGCCCAAGGTCGGGGGGGGGGGGGGGGGGGGGGGGGGGGGGCTCGTCTACCCCAATGCAAGACATGCCAATAGGCAAGGTGGTAGGAGAGAAAGGGTTTTTTATTACAGCTTGCTAGCAAGAGGGAAGATGTCTGACTAATGTCCGAAAGAACCATCTTACAGAACAAAGACTACAGGCCAGTCATGTATGGGGCTGGTTTCCTGGTGGGGGAGGCAGCTAGTCTCTGGGTGGGGGCAGACATCTGGTCTTAGTTCCTGATAGCCCTTTGGTTTACTGGATATGCATCAGAGACTGGAACAAGGCCCTGTACCCTAATCTTTCGGCTGTCATTGATGATGGCTATCAGCATAGGCTCTCCACCCAGGGGTTATCACATTCCTAGAGAACTCAGAAGAACAAAGTTGTCAGAAAGTCTACAGAGCATGTCTGGTCTAGTTAATCAGAGGTCATTTAAAGTTATAATATGGCTTCTTTTCTACAGTGTGGCTTCCCTTATGGCAATCTTGTGTTGAGCCAGTATCACTAACTCCTGGAAAGTATTTGAATTAAAGAGATATTTAATTCTGGAAATTACATATTTTTCAATATATACTTGAACCCTTCCTCTTGTGTGAGAAGATTGTAAACTGTCCCCCAAAATCCTTCTCCCTTCATTGCACAGAAATTAAATTGTAGCAAACAAGTGGCTGGCTGGATAGACTACATTTCCCTACCTCCCTTGCAGTTAGGTGTGGCCACATGACGTAGTGGGCAGAAGCGATATACTTTCACCTGCCCAAAGTCTTCAGACAGCAGGAGTACCTTCTCCACAGTCTCTTTCCCCTTCCTTCAGAAAGCAAAGGACAAAGTGGAGACCCACCACAGACAAAACGATGCCCTAGGGGATGAAGGAAACACAAGATTGAAGAAATTTGGGTTCCTGAATGTCCTTGCGAAGCAGAGCTGCCTAGCAAACCGGCTGCCCTGGGGTGTCACATGGGAATGAATGAATGACTATTTTGTTTGAGCTATTGTATTTTAAGGTCTCTTTGTTGGAGCATTAGCTTTATTCTAACTAATACATCTAGAAGCAGCTACATTGTTTATTCCTCCCTCTAGTGTAGCTTCAGTTTCACCCTGACTCCTTCCCCTCTCAGCATTTATATACAATAAGCATTTGTACACACTAAGGATACTTAATATTAAAAAACAATCATCTCTCAACTCCATATCCTCTACCACCTATCAATCTATCTTTCTTCCTTCTGTTTTTGCCAAACTTCTTCAAAATATTGTTTAAACTCATTGTCTCTACGTCTTCAATTTTTATTTAAGTATATTATCTGGCTCTGACTCCACTACCATCTTAAGGCTAAATCTTTATCATCTCACTTCAATGGCATGCCTACTTCTTGAAACTCACTTACCTCACCTTCAGTGACACTCACTATCCTCATTTCCTCCACTTCTCTGGCTGTGCCTTCCCAGGCTCCTGGTACATTCCTATCCCTCTACCTGTCCTTAAATGTTAGGCTAACTCAGGATGGTGACCTTGGCCCTCTTCTTTCAACATTCTTCACTTTCTACTCCCCTGCTTGATTTCTCCCACTCCAGTAGCTCTCAAATGGGTAGCTCCAGTCCAGATCTCTCTCCTGAACTGGTTCTTTATGCAATTGTCAACTGTCTTTTGAACATCCCAATGGCCCTTTGATTTCAATATGTCCAAACCCAAACTCCTTATCTCCACTGTCCCAGTGCATCACCAAGTGCTGAATCTCTTAATTATTTTTGACTCTGTTTACTTCTTTCCACTTCTAATAAAACTATCTTAGTTCAGATAGTACATTATGGTAGTTAAAAAGATTGCCTACATTCAAATCTCAGTTACACCACTAATTAAATGTGTGACATTGGGAATGTTTCTTAGCCTCTCTATACGTATGTTTTCCGATCTGAAATATCGGGATAAAAAATAGTATCTATCATATAATCATAAGATTAAATGTTATAATATATATAAAGTACTTAGAACAGTGTCTATCACATATTAAGTGCTAGTTAAGTGTTATACATCATTACCTCTTACAGAGATTATTATAATAACCTCTTAATTTCATCTCCCTGAACAATTCCTTTATCCCTCTCCAACACTAACCTTACGATGCAATTTCTTCTGAATCTTCAAATGGCTTCCCATTGCCTTAGGATAAGATCCTAATTCCTTAACACGGTTTGAAAGGTCCATAATGATCTGAGCCTACTCCCCTCTCTAGCTTCTCCCACTTTGTCTTACACCCACACTCCGTGCTCTCACCATTTTGGCCTTGTTCAGGCTCCTATAACATTCTCTACTTTCTAAGGCATGACATTTAACACTAAGTGCTGTCCGCTTGTCTTCTCTCCGCATTTCATTTAACCAGGAATTGAATGCATATCTGAATGGTTTAATTAAGAAATGCCTCCACAACAATGTGGTGCTTGCTCCTTATTGTATTTAACAGTATTGATTCCCAACTACTACCCTATTGGTCCTTTTGTGTATGTGTGTCAAGCAGAATCCCTGCCCTCTGCATTCAGTAATTCCTCTTATGCATTTTGAGTGCCAGATCTTGGACTCTCAGCTCTTACATTCTGCAGTTCAGACAAAAGATCACTTCCTATTTTACACTGAGAAACAATTCCAAGGACAGAGTGCCCTTGTGTCAGCAGACTCTGGGATAACCATTATCCTAACCTGATTGGTCTGAGGAGATTATGTGTATATGTGGCAGGTGAAAGAGAAATTTGAGCTACAAACCCCAAGTCATTATCCCCCTCTGTCAGTTCCAAAGTGTAGAGAGAACTCTGGGATCAAATTTCTAAGAGTAAATGCCCTCCCCAGCCTTCCATCGCCACTGAGATGACTGGGAAAAGGTTTGGTCAGGCTGTTTAACAGCAACATTCTCCTCCCCTCTTCCACACTTTAGGCTACTCACTGTGCCTTTGCGGATTCACCTCAGGCAAGGGCAATAAAAGCACAAATAAACGAATGGGACTACTGAAACTAAAAAGCTTTTGCACAGCGAAGGAAACCATCAACAAAACAAAAAGGCAACCTACTTAATGGGAGAATATATTTCCAAATGATATATCCAAGAAGGGGTTAATATCCAAAATATATAAAGAACTCATACAACTCTATAACAAAAAAAACAAACAATATGATTAAAAAATTGGCAGAGGCTCTTTGACATCAGTTTCAAAAGAATCTTTTCGGACACTGTAACTCCTCAGTTGAGGGAAACAATAGAAAGAATAAACAAATGGGACTTCATCAGACTAAAGAGCTTCTTCAAGGCAAGGGAAAACAGGATTGAAACAAAAAAACAGCTCACTAATTGGGAAAAAATATTTACAAGCCACTTATCCGACAAAGGGTTAATCTCCATAATATACAAAGAACTCACACTGCTTAACAACAAAAAAACAAACAACCCGATCAAAAAATGGGCAGAGGACATGAACAGACATTTCTCAAAAGAAGATATGAATATGGCCAATAGACACATGAAAAGATGTTCATCATCGCTAATCATCAGGGAAATGCAAATCAAAACTACACTAAGATATCACCTTACACCCGTTAGATTGGCAAAAACATCCAAAACCAAGAGCGACAAATGTTGGAGAGGTTGTGGAGAAAAAGGAACCCTCATACACTGTTGGTGGGAATGCAAACTGGTACAGCCACTATGGAAAACAGTATGGAGATTTCTCAAAAAGTTAAAAATAGAAATACCCTATGACCCAGCCATCCCATTACTAGGTATCTATCCTAAGAACCTGATATCAGAAATCTCAAGAGTCCATTGCACCCCTATGTTCATCGCAGCATTATTTACAATAGCCAAGACGTGGAACCAGCCTACATGCCCAGAAACTGATGATTGCATAAAGAAGATGTGGTATATATACACAATGGAATACTACTCAGGCATAAAAAAAGACAAAATTGGCCCATTCACAACAACGTGGATGGACCTCGAGGGTATTATGTTAAGCGAAATAAGCCAGTCAGAGAAAGACGAACTCTATATGACTCCACTCATAGGTGGAAATTAGTAAACTGATAAGGAGATCTGATCGGTGGTTACCAGGGATAAGGGGGGGTGGGGGGAGGGCACAGAGGGGGAAGTGGTGTACCCACAACATGACTAACAAAAATGTACAACTGAAATCTCACAAGGTTGTAATCTATCATAACATTAATAAAAAAATAATAATAATAAAAACTGAAAAAAAACAAAATTGGCAGAGGACCTGAACAGACATTTTTCCAAAGAAGACATGCACACAGCCAATAGGCATACAAAAAGGTACTCAACATCACTAATCATCAGGAAAATGCAGATCAAAACCACAATGAGATATTACCTCACACCTGTTAGAATGGCTATTACCAAAAAAGACAACAAATAACAACTGTTGCCAGGAATGTAGAGAAAATGGAACTTTTGTGCACTGTTGGTGGGAATGTAAATTGGTGCAGCCACTATGGAAAACAGTATGGAGGTTCCTCAAAAAATTAAAAACAGAGGGGCCGGCCTGGTGGATAGTGGTTAAGTTTGCACACTCCACTTCAGCAGCCCAGGGTTATCAGGTTCGTATCCTAGGCGCAGACCTAGCACTGCTGCTCAAGCCACGCTGTGGTAGCATCCCACATAAAATAGAGGAAGATTTGTACAGATGTTAGTTCAGGGCCAAACTATCTCACACAAAAAAAAATTAAAAATAGAACTACCATATGATCTAGCAATATCACCTGTTCCTTTGGCATCTCCCTATTTTCCCTTGTAATCCTCTTCTGCCACCAACTACTCCTAATGCTTTGAATTTCAGTTCCAATGATACAAACTTCTTGTAATGTTCATTTGAAGTAATATTTGCATGCAGCTTTAAAGTTTGTAAAGCACTTTCATACACCTTAACTTATTTAATATAAGAGGCTGTACAGCACAGTAGTCAGAGAACACGCTCTGGAGCCAAACTCCCCAAGTCCATAATCCTTGCTCAGCCATTTACTAGTTGTGTGAACTTGGCTGAACCATAAACCCATTCCAGGTTGAAAGCAATAGCTAAACCCTCTATTTCAGTTCATTGCCCACAAGTAAGACAGTTTTGGCTTCATGTTGTAGATTAGGTCCAAGAATCTTAACACTTTAAAGGTTCAAAATCAGAAGTTAGCTATCATTCTTTCTTCTCCCCACCATCCATACCAGATTACTAAGTAAGTCTGAGTGATTCTTCTATTATTATGTTTCTTTTATCTTCCTTTCTTTTTCATTCCTACTGTCATCATATTAGTTGAGAACATTATTGATTCATACCACCTAAAGTTATCCCTATCTCTCCCATTTCTTCTTCTCAATTCAACTTCTCTTTGCCAAGAGAGTGGATGGTAGGGAAAAGTATAAGATAACTTGCAATCTTGTAATTCACTGGAGAGGGTGTCATTTGCATTCATTAAAAAACAAATTGTGTGAGGCAATAAATAAAAACAAGAAGGGCAATGGAAAATCAGAGGAGGGAGAAATCACATCCAGCTCAGGCAGTCAGGAATACTTTATCGAGGACATGAGTGATCTGAGCCCTGCTTTTATTCATTCATTCATAAATGTTCATCCAACAAATATTTATTGAGCATCCACTTTGATACTAGGAATACATCTTAAATTCTCAGTGCAAATCAAATACAACACTACATGTATGCAGTAAGTTTTTAAAGATCCTTGAAATTGAAAATTCTATTACAAATGAGTTGCTAGTCTATACTAAGAATATCAGCAAAATTATTGTGGTTATTCAACTACTATATTATTTATAAGACAGTCACAAGCCTAAAAACAGCAAGCATGATGAAAGAAAAAAGAAAATTGCCACCAAAGCTCAAAGGTAGCCAGCATAGCTTACCTCAGGACTAAGGCCAGGGAGGATACATCCCATTATTTAGGTCATTATATTTGCTTCGGTCTTATGTAACAATGAGTCACTCCTTGTTTCCCCATCTCGCCTTATTTTATACCAAGAAGTCAAAGCTGAATTGAGGCCATCTGACAGTCAGCAGCTCCCCTCCAGTTCAGCAGTACTGAGTGTTCCCACTGTCTGTTCGGATGGGTTGGTTTCACTGCCATATCAATTATTTTATATTTTGAAGATCACACTTGTATAGAGGCATGAGTTAAAATACTAAGACACTGAATATCAAAAGAACAGACTCAAAAGAATATCTCAGCCTTCACCAAAATTGGGAATTTGTCTCCTATTCTCCATTCTCAACAGGCCTACTCATTGTTCCTTCTCTTGCTCTGTAAAATCAAATTCTCCTCAGCTCTTCTCCCCCCACTAAACAATGTCACAGGCAAAAATCTGAAGCTTAGTCAGAATAAGGTATAAGCAACTGGTAACAATTACCATCTCACACCTTCCACAGTGTCTTGCTTTTTAGCAAGGGACAAAGCCCGCCCAAAGGAATAGCTATAGTAAGCTGCTTATTGAATGAAGAGATCTACTGAATGAACAATAAATCAATATCCTGGAGAAGAGTCCTTTGGGGAAGCAGCAGGACTTCCCAGTATGTTTAAAATTATACACAGGAGACCTGCCTATTTGATAAACATCAAAAGCCAATTTCAACCAAAACCTCTTCTCACAGATTCTCCAAGGATGTGCCAAAATGAAAAAAACAACACATGGCTAATTTCCTAATTTCCACAAATCCTCTAGCTGTGAAACTACACTTATAAAACCTAAAGAGAAAAGGAAGGCTTCACCTATCTGGCTCTCCATCTCAAGAACAGCTCTTCAATAATGTGGCCAGAATAGCCATGAGTTTATTTCCTATATTCTGTGTTGTTCAGGTTCTCAATCCAATTCAACTATTGTTGGAGGCTCATTTTCCAGAAAGGGTTTTAAAAGCAGTTTGACTCACAAACAAGGGCAACACTAGGTCAGTGCAGCTAATGTTGCATCGGGGACATGAGCGACAGCGGGAACCACACAGCTTCATTTCAGGCTGGGGCAAAGGAGAGCGGAGGCTGGTCATGGGGGCTAAGGGCTGGCATCTTGTCTTGGATCTTGGCTGGTACAAACTGATGTAATGGGCCACAGAGATGACAGAGCTCCAATTTTGCCATCTGCAAGGACAGACGGCTCTGCAGAGGAATGCCCATGCAATTTTACAGCTGCTTGGTCACCTTTTGAAGTCCCCATTGTAATACCCAAGACAACCACTCATTATAAAATATCAGCCCTACCCCTGCCGTCACTCTTTATCTCCCTTGTCCTGCTTAACATTCCTTGGCTAGCACTTCTCAACTCTTATTTGTTCATTGTCTATCTCCTCCCATAAGAATGTGAGCTCCACAAGAACAGAGACTCTATTTCGTTCACTGCTGTATTTCCAACGCCTGGAACACAGTAGACATTTGGTAAATACTTTTTGAGTTGAGATGAAGAGAAAGTACATTACCTATGGCACTGAGACAGTGCCTTGTATTCTTGGGTAAGATCACTCTTTTCATCAAAAATAAAGCAACATCTTTCCAACTATTACCAAGGGACTTTAACTTTGCATAGCCAGCCCATTACTACTTTTTATATACTTCTTGGGAGAAGCGTTGAAGAAGGAGACTTCGTGTAGGAGCCTATTTTTACTCATTATGCTACTACTCTCAACTTACTTATACTCTGAATCAGACTTTCTTTTTACTTTTTATGTATATGTCATTTCTTTTTCCCACATTCACCTCCTTTCAAGACTAGAGAGGAAAAGAAAAGGTACAGAAAGGAGAATGGCTTTAATCAGAAATGGTGCTATTTGACTCTACCTATCATGTCTGCCCTGTTATCCATCCTGGTACTGAGATGGTGTAATTTTGTGACAGAATCAGACACTATCTACACCATTCTCGATCATCATACATAGACTCAGTTAATTAAACTGTTGAGGGAAAGTTGCCCCAAAAGTTGGCATGTCTCATCTCTGGACTTATTTCAGATATCCTCCAAGAGCTTTGATTTCTTTACCTCTAAAATGAAGGTGGTGTTCTACCGGAAGTTCTGTGAGGAGTCATCTAGCTCTAATGTATTAGGACGACGTGTCTGAAAAGGACGCTAGAAGTCAAAACCAGCCTCAACTAAATAATGGGAGGCTTAACAATATATTCTTGCTGTCATAATGCGATCTGTTTGAATATAATCTATCAGCTTTTCATTTTAAGCTCACATTCTCTAACTAAGTCAAATGTCATCCTACAGCTAATTTGTGAACCTTGATAAAGTTTGGGCAGAAAGATCTTCAAAAATATTATTTGAATGGAATCATTTTATATGTTAACTTTGAAAATGTCAACAGCAGGGGCCAAGTGGAGGCGCTCGGGAGGTCTATGCATTTGCCATTTCAAAGGCTTAGCTGTCAGTGCAGGGATGGGGGGCAGCCTGCTGTGCTCCATGTTCTGTATAAACATTTCCAGAAATGTTTAGCAGATAATAGGGCTCCCACTGGGGACGCGTGTTCAAAGCCACCACATTGAGCCACCTACCATGAAAGATGTGGATGCCAAAGCAGAAGAGTGCTCTGGATTTCAGATTGGGTACCTGTTTCCTCTATAAGACTTCTAAACACACAAAGCCCCTCTTAAAGGGAAAGTGTTTAATGCTTGTCAGAAGAAAAAACATAATGGTCAATGTCTGAGTAATATTCAATAGCCTTCCATCATGCGGCAGGTCTGTGAAATAGTCTGACAACTTGAGAATTGAGGGCCACAATTCACTGCTTGCCAGACTAACACCCATCAATTTGAAAAGCTCTGAAATCCTTCTTGACTTTATGCACGAAAACTGGCTGTGGTTAAAGTGACAGTGATCTTTTTTCTCCCGCATTTTACATCCAAAGACATAAGTTTTTAGTTCTGAATTAGGCCAGAAATTACAAAGCAAACAGATAAAATTAAGACAATCACTTTGATCAATTTTATGAGTAGAAAGATAGCATACAGGTGTTTATCCACTTTAAATTCTCTAAAGAATGAAAGACACACACACAAACACTGTTGTACCTTGAAAACAATAATGAAAACATTATGCATTAATTTATATATGTTCCACAAACTTTTTGGACGATCTACAATGTTCTAGTCAAGCAATGTCCAAGTGTTGAGAGTTTTTAAATGCCTAAGGTCAGATTCTTGTCATCAAGAAGTTTGCATACTAGTACAAGAGAAAGGCACGTAGGTGAAAAATTAGTAAACAATGCAATAAATGTCATGGAGGCAAGTGAAATACGCTGTTGGGGCCAGAGGAGGGCGTGGCCTTCCAACACTGCAGGCAGACGGTGGAGGTGTGCAATAGGCTTTTTACACCCGTTAAAACCCACACCCAAAAATCAGTGAAGGTAAACATTCCTGTTCACTCTTAGATAACAACAGCGAAAGAAATGTTTTCTGCAGTGAGATCTCTTCAAACATTTTTTTTCACGGTTTTAATTTTGGGGAGGTGAAGTTCTGTATTTTGCTCCCTTCTCCTAGGAAACCTTAAATACCACTTTTTAGCCATCTTTTAAAGAACGCCTTTCAAAATGAGAGTGTTAAATCTGAGAAACCCGCCTGGGTGTGGGGGAAGCTTCCTGCTGGAAGTTTCTCATCCGCTTGCCTTTTACCGACCTCTAGTGGAAATATGTTGCTATGGCATGGAAAGCCAAGAAATTTGTACACAGAATTGTAATCTTCTGAATTGTGTTCTGTGAATTCCATCACTCATCTTCCTTTCTTCTGTCTGAATACTTACTTTTCCCATTCTCTTTTTGTGTAAATGTCAGCGCAAATTTGGATCCAATGCAAGCTCAGAATGTACGAAATATCCCTCCACACATGGAAGTGCAAATAAGGCACCTTTCCCCTGTAGTGCTAATTTCAGAATTATTTTAGACAAGACAGTCGACCTTAATGGCAATTATTAGAGCAAGGAGTCCCATGAGATTACAGCCAGAAATTGTACTGAAAAAAATTCTTTCTTTTTATATGTCTTCCTTCCCAAACAACTGATTTCCCTTCCCATCCTTATCTCTCCAGAAAGAAAATTACATTCAGCCCCAGTTTCAGTTCAAGAGTTTATTGCTAAACAAAAAATGCTTTCCATGATTTGTGAGGCAATTGGAAGGGGAAAACTCCTCATCTATACCCACTAGATGCCAAACCCTTTGTTCCTCTGTACCATTCCTCCTGAACTGCTTTCCATAAAGAGGAAATAAACTTGATCTATAAAGGCATTAATAGATTTGATTACATTTGTATGGCAAATGGCTGGGTCATTGTGTCAGCGAGGGTATTCTAAATGTTAATGCACGGGCTGCTCTCTACTCAACAGAATGGAAGCTGAGACAAGACTCTGATAAAGACCTCAGTGTCACAAATTTGTCCAATAATGCTTGGAACCTACAAATAGACATGACCCTTAAAATAATGGTAATTAATACAATAATTTAAATAAGCTGGAAGAAAGAGAAAAGGAACATATGAAGGAATAATGGGGCTCAGGTTGACCAAAGGACAGAAAAATAAATCTACAGTGATAAGACCAGGACCATGTCTTGTAGAACCAATGGGTTCCAGGTAACATCAAGCCCCTAGTCCATGTCTGCCATGTGGGAGAAGGCTCTTATTTTAAAATAGCACACATCAAATTCTATAAAGTAATATCCTCCCCTCCCCTTTTTCTCTAATGTCTATCTCTATCTCCTTCTTCCCTCATTTGGCTAGTACTTGAAGCGTAATTTAGTCTAGCTCTGTGGTTATCCAGAAGTGGTCCCAGCATAGAGTGTGGTTTCCCTC
This sequence comes from Equus asinus, assembly GCF_041296235.1. NCBI lineage: Eukaryota > Metazoa > Chordata > Mammalia > Perissodactyla > Equidae > Equus > Equus asinus. Next base: position 109,828,727 of record NC_091792.1, on the reverse strand, counting down.
AGACAGTCTAATTACAACTTAATAAATGCTAGACACAGCAAAGAAAGTCTGTGCTGTAGGTATAACAGGAATTAAATAAAAACTTAGGAAAGTTTTGCCCCTGGGATTTTGTCATTCAGCAAAAAAGCTGACAGCAAACTTTTGTCTGTCTGAGGTCAGCCATTTCTGCTCCCACCTTCATAGATATAACAATAAATTGTGTAGATATAAAGTATAGATAAATGTTCCCAAATAGATACTGGATAACCTTTATAAGTATCTAACATTGTTAGCCCATTATTTAAAAATCCACTGCAGTTGCAGCAATTTTGATCTCCAAAAGGAATAACTGCATTTTAACTAAGGGTATTAGCAAATCAAACCTGGGAAAGCCTTTGTAAAGGAGATCTCAGGTCCCAGAGATACTCACCCTTTGAAAGATCATTGAGTAATTATGGTTCATTATGTTGAAAGAAAGGCTTAGAAGGTAAGAGACTTTTCTGGCTTATTTTTAAAAAAAGAAATTATGTGAATTCAAAGTGCTGCAAAAGAAGTCAAGAGATTCACAAGTCACTTGCTTCCCTTTTGGCTTTGGAGGCAAAGAATGTTGAGTATTCTTTTCCATTGCAATAGTCTGTCCTATTACATTTTTATTATTATTTATGCTCACTGCTGATAACTCAAGTCTTCACTCAGGGCCACTGTTGGACTACCCAATACCTAAAGTAAAAACATGCTTAAAGTGCAAGCAAAACAAGCACACAAAAGGTGGAGAGAGATTTTCATAGAATTCCATATGTGATATTTCAAAATAAGAACCAATAGAGTTGTCATGGGAAAAAACCAGAACTTTGTTGAACATACTTCCACTTTTTATTATTATTATTATTAGCAGCAGTATAGCATAATAGTTAAGAGTATGGACTGTGGAGTCAATCTACCTAGAACTGCATTCCAGCTCTACCATGAACTACAAAATGAGCATTAAAAAAGCGCCCACATCATAGGTTTGCTATGAGAAATGAATGAATTAATGTATGAAGAACACTCAGCAGAGTGTTTGATGTGTAATAAATGCCATGCAAGTTTGCTATCACTGTTATTCGACAGTTCAAACATTGTTTATTTTTACTACATAAGGGTGGGGAGCGGGGGCACAATGCCAAAACTGTGCATTGCTCAGGGTTTCTGAAGTCACACTCCTGCCTCACCCAGATAATGACAGATGGCTGACTTTACACATAATCAATACTTTCTTGAAGTCCAGAAATTAAAGGAGAGATGATTAAAATCACAGAGAATTTAAGATCTAATGTGCCTATCTTGACCCAAAGGAAAAGCCATACTCTTTAGTAGGACAATAAGTGATATTTATAGCACAAAAACAGAATAGTTTCACATTGGACCTTCTTTCTGGGTACCTGCTGGCTCTCTGAGGGATCCTCCAAATTAGAATGCCTCCTCCCTGCCCAGGTTTCTCATATTGAATAATTTGATAAATAAAACAAAGAAATGGCAGAAGGAGGATCAAAATATCACCTCTAATACCAAATGAAGGCAACTTGGAAGATGTGGCTTAGACCAAAAATGAAGACTCATCGAGCTGTAACTGGCGGCATTGGACCTGACAGCCAGTGTGGAGCGTGGGCTGCCTGTCCATGGAGGAGCAGAGAAGGCCCCCTGTTCTCCTGGCTTCTCCAAAGAAGAAGAAAGACAGGGACTGAGTTATACACACTCAGTTATTCTTTCCAAATGTACCACCTTCCCAGGGGCAGAGTTAATGGGCCAGGATTGTGTTTATAGAAAAATCTATCACCACGGGAACCAAGAGTTTTGGAAAAGCATTTCCCATTCTAACATTTCCCAGCTTCTTCTTATCCATTGTGGTTATCTGTTAGATCTATAGCTGACCAGGAGTATAGCCAGCAACCTGAGGGAAGGGAAGCAGTTTTCCATCAGAGCAGTCCTGTTCCCATCTTCCCCAGGGCGCTCCCCCAGATACTGACTACTGCTTCTCCTGGGAAGACCTGCGGAACGATTAGATTTTCTCCCCAGAATCTTCTGATATAGATCAAAACCATACCTCAATGAGACCAACCCCAAGGCTATTCTGAATGCACAGCTGAAAATCAACTCTTTTCCATTTCTCATTCCATACTTTTCTAGAAACAGTCTACTATAACATTTCATATGTTCTGCGAAGAGACTAAATATTAGAACAAAATACACTCCAATAATAAATTACCAACAACATAGAAATTCCCCAATTTTAATATAAAGCTTTTCCTATTGTCAACATCCCAGTGAGAATTTAAAGCTCAAGATTAACTCCTCTTTAAAGTTAAAGTCAAAGAAATTAAAATGCAAAATCAAATTTTCTTTACCTTGCGAATTGCAGTTCAAAGTTTGGAATTCTTAAATAAAAGTCTAAAAACTATCCTCTCAGACATACTACTTTGTTCACCGGATTTCTTGATGTTACCTGGATTGAGGTATTTTGTCTTGTTTAGCATCTCTGACTCTTTCATCTCTCCCAGAGTTGGCATCACTACTTCAGGGCATGAATTAGTTAAGGCAATGCCAACTGCCGTAATAAGTAAACAACAACATTCAAGTGCTGTAACATGATAAAAGTTTATTTCATAGAGTCCACTGTGTATTTCCTTCTCAGCAGGAGGGGGAGAGGGGCATGTTCTGCTCCATGCAGTCATTCCGAGGCCCAAGCTGATGAAAGCTCTGCCATCTTCAACACATGGCTTCCAAGGTCACCCTGGGCATGCAGACCTTGTGGGCAAATTGAGAAGAAGGGAGAAGAAGGCACATCCACATCTTAACCCCCACGGTCCCTAAGTCACATATGTGAGAGACCCAAACACCTGCCCCCTGGATATAAGAGAGGCTGGGATAGGCAGCCTCTGGTTGCATGACCACTTCCCAACAACGTTTTACCATGGAAGGAAGGGCAAGCATCTTTGGTGGACAGTCAGTTGTCTCTGCCACAGGCTCTGAAAAGTTAGTTTTGTTCAATGACAAGCCTCTGACGAGCCTTATTTTTCATAGTTCAGAGTTAATGGGACACATAGCTTATCATCTAGCACTACAAAATTTAGAATACAAGGCACTATCCAACCCTAAAGCATTTATCCCAGAAAACTTTGTTTCATAGAACCAAATATTTAGTATTGCCAAGGACCAAAGCAGAAAAAGAATGGTTTCTGATGGAAGAAGAAAATCTCCCAGGTTTTAACCTCACTGGGCTGTTTATCAGTCTAGACAGTTGTCTGGAATCCATAATCTGTGAATTTAAACATAATTTAGGAACAACTCCTAGCAAGGGGTTAATTTTGGCACTCTGCATTTGGGATTTCTAAGGGGATATCCATCCATGCACAAGCTTTTAATTTCCATTTTCCATTTGAGGCCTGTGTTTCTGGAACTTATTGAACAAAGCATAGACTCTTACCTAATGACAGAGCATCCACACACTCTTATGAACAGACTTTTTCAATCTTGTGCCTAAGGGGCTGTTTCCACTGCTTCTTACTATAGAATTATTTAGGAGAAAGAAACCTGGCCCCTGGAGAATGATCTTCTCTTGGATAACTAAATAATGGCAGAGCCAATTGGAGACCATCAGGTGTTGAGTGACTCTTGGCGTATGGCCAGACCGATGAAATTCAAAGTGAACCTCTCCACAGTTCCCTTGATGGTGTTGAGCACAAATGGAATTTGGGATAGCTGATCCAGCACTGCCTTCCAAGACTGAGCATCAGTAATTTAAGCCTATAAATTCACTCATGCTTTGTGATATAGGGGAGCAGAACAAATACTGTTCTGCCCAGTAATGCCCCAAAAAGCCCTTAGAGACTTTTTTTCCTGTGCATCAGCTGCCACTTCTTGAGCCTAAATCTATCCTTCTAAGAGCTTGGTCCAATTTCCACCCTGCAGAGTCATTCAACACAAGCCTCTTCCCTCTTTCCCCTTCAAATGTCAATAGCTACTTTTAGAAAGACACCCTTAGTCCTTTGGCTATTTCTGATATGGCATGTTGGTCGTCTGTCTTTAACTCACTCTCTTTGGAGCAGGTTCCAATGTGTTTGTCTTTTTCTACATGTAGGATCCCGAGATCTGAATGTGATATCCTAAGTAAAGAATAAGTAGAGGGAGACACTCTTCTCTCATTGTGTATCATAGACTTCTAAAAATTCTGATTTTGCTTAAATTGATACTTTTTAACCATTCACATATAAAGTTTACAATTGATTAAAATTTTAAGATTCTTGTAGAAATTGTGAAACTCATGTCCTTAATGCTGATGTTTTCAGTGACTATGGGGATTTCTTTGATCTAAGTTGTGAAAACCAATTACTAGTTTTGTAAACCCAGATTATTTGCATAACTTTCTGAACCTCAGTTTCATCTTAAAGTGGGATTATAGGTCCTCCCTTTCAGGGATATAGCAGTTTGCTAAGGCTGCCATAACAATGTAGCACAGACTAGATGGCTTAAAGATAAATTTATTTGCTCACAGTTCTGGAGGCTGGAAGTCCAAGATCAGGTGTCAGCAGTGTTGGCTTCTTCTGAGGTCTCTCTCCTCAGCTTCTGATGGCCATCTTGTGTCTTCACATGGTCTTCCCTCTTTGTGCGTCCATGTCCTAATCTCCTGTTCTCATAAGGACACCAGTCATATTGGATCTGGGCCCACCTTGATGACTTCATTTAACTTTAATTACTTCTTTAAAGACTTTATCTCCAAATACAGTCTGATTCTGGGGTCCTAGGGGTTATAACATCAACATATCAATTTTGAGGAGATGCAATTTCAGCTTATAACAAAGGGGATTAGTAATGAAAGGAAATAGTGCTAGAGTCACATGCAGTGACCCCTCAATAAATGCTTGTCAAATGCCTAAATCAGATGATGAACCTCCTTCCCCAACCCTCAACAAACTCTTCCCTAAGTTTTTTGGGGGGAATTCTTCTGTTGTTGTTTTCTCTTTGAGGGCAATGATTAAATCCTAACTATTTTTATATCCCCCAAAGAACCCCTATAGACTCATAAAAATAGTTAATCAAGGAGTTCCTCTTGAACAGAATTGAAAGAAATTTAATTGAATTAACTGAATATTCTCTTGCCAAAAGAAACTTAGGGCCGTTGCAGAGATCTCCATCCCTATCCATTTCCAAGTTATTTTTCGCTTCTGTTATTTGCCGTTATTTTCTTCTTTCACAGCCCCTGTTGCTCTTCCTCCTTGCCACGTCCTATAACAGAGCAAACTCATCAAACATCTCCCCATCTTCTAACCACTTTGTAGCCACTGCTTTTCTCCTTCCTCCATGCACTTTCCAGGATGTTGAGTTGCTCTGTGTTGCTAATCAGTGGCTAATTTCTTTTTTACCAGGAATAAAGAAATCCTTAATTGCCTCCTGCAATACCACTGGCATAATCCTGACACTAACACATCACAATGAACAGGAGGCCCATTAATAAACATGCAGTGCTGTGAAGAATTTCACTGATCCCTCTCCAGGTCATTAAATCTATACATGTTTGATGGGCAATAAAAGAGAAATGTGGAATGATAATGGCAGCTGTAGGAGACGGCTGCTCTCCTAGTCTGCCTTAACCAGAAGAAAAGACAGGAAATGATCCATGTATTTTTTAAAATATGTATATATTCTGCTCATTATTACTAATTTTGAATGCCTATGCATATTTCACAGGCAACTGGTTCATAAATAAAACTCAGGCTAAGATTTCAGCATTAAATTCTTTCAACTTCAAGTAGGGACATGGTATCCAGTTTGATTAAACAGGGAGGAGTGGTGAGCTCTAACTAGAAAAGTGTTTGTGTGGGGGTGACTTGGAGGGCAGGTGCTAATCAAAACACTTTTCTGTTTGTCACTTTTTATGATGTAAATAAAGGATGTTGCCCTATGTTGATAAGATATTAAGGAAAATCAGACTCCAATTCCAGAAACAAATCATCAAGCCAATAAAGATAAAATGGCCTTACAAGTTTATTCTTTAAAGCTAAAATCAAAGGAACAATTCATATCATATGAGATAAGTCAAAATTACTTTAGACATTTTATTTCTATTTCTTGCCTCACAGACAAAGTCAAACATAGATTATACATCATAAAATAGAATGCCTAAAATACCTAATGTTAAAAATCAGCAAATTCTGTCATCAGCCTACGGTGGTGGCCAGCGTTGAACCAATACAGAAAAAATTATTGCAGTACCCTTTGGCAATTGACTATTCAGAGTCTAACTTCATATACTCTTCAGCAATCCCAAAATTTGATAATTTACAGTAATTTTTAATTCTGCTGAGACTGAATTTGAATCACACCTCCCTCTCCAAGAGTCTGACAGGATGACGTAAATCTCATAACTAGTGAACTTACCTGGACATTCAGCATCTGTTCATTTGTTCAGCCCTAACGTTCTTGCGCTCTTCTCTCATTTGTAATAACTCACACAAAATAATTTTTTTTAAAAAGAAGAAGATTTATTGGGAGATAAGAAAGGAGAAAGTGACCTATAAAACCTGACTCTGAGGAGAAAACCAAATGATAAAGGTAATAATGGAGTGTTGAGAAAGATGTAATGTTTGCCAAAAAATTGCAATAATGAAAGATCATGCTTAATCTGAGGAAAGTCTGAAATTTGGTTGAAGATTATGACATGAATACCTTTACTTAAAATCCAAAAAGATGAAGCCTGAAACTATTTCAGTGAAAGCTTGAGCCAGATCAAAGGTGATTTATCTAAGTTAGAGAGTACAGTGGAAGGTTCCATACACGGCCTCTGGAGTCAGATCACCTGGATTTGTTCCAGCTCCAGGCCTTTATTGGGGGGGGGGGGGGGGGCTATCATGATACCTTAAGCATCGGCATAGCCTCTTTGATAACAAGCATCACTTAGAAACATCTGTCCTTGGTTCACTGAACTTGAAGTTCCAATGTCAAGGAGATTGTGGTAGACACTGTTGGTGCCCTACCCATATCCCTTCAGCCCTTCCACAGTGTCTCTTGCAACTTTGGTGGCTAGTTCCCATACACCAAGGGGACTAAGGCTCCCTACCTCAAGCTCTTGTGTCTCTGCCTGAGGCTTTCTCTGGCCACTGGAGTTTTCTCATCCAGGAAATGCTGAGAGGTAACATGCTCAGGAGTAATTCTCAACTAATGAAGGACAGAATGTCACAGACAATCGTACTAGCTGGTTTCCCCTTAATGGAACAATTCTAGATGTGTTCTAAGCAATCTCTTAGGAAGTTCCCTGCAGGATTGAAACCTGTTTGCCCCAAATAGTAACCCTTTCATTAACACTGCCTTGATGGGCTTTCCTCCCTTCTGTGTCTCACTTCCCTACTCCCTCACCATATTTCCTAAGATGTCCCCTCAAATAAAATACTTGCACAAAGATCCTTGCTTTGATGGCTGCTTTTGAAGGAAAGCAAACTAAGATACAACTGAAGTAAGTTTCCCAGCTTTGGGAAATCCCATGCTCTCTTTCTACCTGACAGTACAATACCTGCAGTGATAGGCTAAGGGTCAATACCAAGATTCTCTAGTTCTCAAAAAGTTGAGCTTTGCTTTCATTCACATCTATGTGACTTAGTCACAAATCCATACCTCTAGACAAAAGGTATCCTTGTAGGGAGTCTAAACTGAACCTAACCAAAAGGTTGCCATAAAAGTTGCTTTTTGTTGTTGTTTTTACTGAGGAAGATTCACCCTGAGCTAACATCAGCTGCCAATCTTACTCTTTTTGTATGTGAGCTGCCACCACAGCATGGCCACTAACAGACAAGGGGTGTATGTCCACACCTTGGAACCAAACCCAAGCCACCAAAGTGAAGAACCCTGAATTTAATCACTAGGCCACTGGGGCTAGCCCTAAAAGTTGTTTTTTATTGCCTCCCCTTCCTAAATCAGGCATCCATCAAAAAGCCCCACCCTGGGAGTCAGCAGGGTGCGGTGGTCAAAAAATCCCACCCTTTCTCTTTCTATGTCTTATCAATAGGGTAATGATGGATGTGAATTGGGCTAACATATGGGAACTGGGTGTTTGGCTTCATATATATATTTTAAATGTAACCACTGGTCCTAATTCGTCTCTCTAAACCTAAAAACAATGTCCATGTCTCTAAAACAAGGGCATTGCTGGTACCTACCTGAAATTATTAATGTGAGGATTAAATGTGATGGCCCATGGTAGGTGTTGGCAAGGTCTGGCAAACAGAAAGCTCTCAATTGATGCTATCTATGTCATTAATACTATTATAAAAAAGGAGAAATGGGGTTTGAGAGGATTGTTTAACCATTTCACTTATTCTTACTACATTTTTCATTAAAAAATGTCACACTGCTTCGATTCTAAGACATAGATTACTTCAGATTGTAATGTTTCTAAAATCCTGATATATATTTGGTTTGGATATTTGATATGCTGAAATGTTTTTTGTTCTCCCAAAAACTCTTTTTAATTGATGGTACATCTTATAATTAATCGCATTTTAAAACTGGGTATTAAAGTTTTTTGTTCAATTTTAAAAAATACCCAAAAATCCCTTGAGTATTATGGTGCATGCTATTAGTGCTGTTGAAATACTGGAAAATCCAAGAAAGTCTTTGATATATCACTGACAAATATAAAGTTCTTACTGTTCCTGAGGTGTGATTATGTCATCAATATCACAATTCCATGTGTGCTGACTGATGTTTTAAATCAAAAAGTTCACACTTCAAGAAACAGACTTTCTGTGGGATATTAGCCTGTAGTTACACATAAATTTTAATAAATGCATTATTTTATAACCCATTTGTAGAAAAATGCTTATTTGGCACATAGGCAGAAGCTCATGTTGAAATGAAATCTAGTGTCCACAATCTCCCAGTCAATAGCAAATAATAAGGCAGGATTCTTTTTCCTTTAGTATATTTTAAAATATTTTTTATCGGAAATCACTGTTTTATATTTGATTTATTTGATAACCGGTGATGACCCTGGGTAAATTAGTTACTGAAAAAGAAAAAAGTACATGGATAATTAGCTGGACTTTGACAAAACAACAATTTGTGCTTACTTCAAAACCTTAAAGAAGGATGATAATTCATCCAATAATCACACTCACATATTTTCAAAATTAAAAACTTTCAAACAGTTGTTCCATTCCAAATATGCCTATAGATAAACCTCCTATTGTTTATTAAAAATTGTTTCTATTTATGATAAGTGTTTAAACCATATTAACAAGTTTGGAAGAATTTTCTCTAAAAAAAACAGACTGAACAAGACAACCAAGACTTTGTAGCTGCCAGCTTCCTTGACTTTGAATGTAGAGATCTTTACAATGCACAGGTCTGATGAACAGGTGGTGAGGGAAAGTGGGCGAGTCCCCCAGGGAAAGGAAAGCAATTGGAATTGGAAAGTGCTAGAAGTAGGGTGAGCATAGTTTAACCCAACAAACTCCAGCCAGAGGAAAAACAAGGGAAGTATCACTGCCTTGTGACAAGGATAGTTTCTAAGAAAACTCAGAGGAGCACTAAAGAAATTGAATTCACTACTGCAGATGGCTAAAAAGCTGATCTCTAAAGATGAGCTGTCAAACTGACGTGACAACTTTCGACTTTCTCCATCTGAAGGGAAGAGAATACATACTAATAGCTTTGACACCAAAGTAAACTGAGAACCAAACTCCCTTAGTCTGAATCCTGGCTATGCCACTTTGTGAAGTTAAGAAAATTACTCAGCTCCTCTGTGCCTCAGTTTCTTCATCTGTAAAACTGATACAAATATATTATCTATCTCATAAGTTGGAAATAGATTGAATAGATCAATATATGTTAGTGCTTTCACTAGTGCCTGACACACTCAAAGCACTAAGTGTTTTCTATTGTTAAATGTATAGCTGTTTTGTTCCTTTACATTTTGCTTCCATTGGTATCTCCTTTCATGGTTTATTGTATTTGTAAATCAACAACCATTAATTCATATTTACTCTGTAAAATAATGAGTAAGTAATCCTTTGGAAACATAATACACAAAGCACAGTCATGTCTTGAAGTATTAACCTAGTTGTGTTCTGGGTATTTCTCTCCCTCTTTCTCTTACCTGCAGCCAAGGGCTGCTTTTTCTCCTCAAACATACTAAAGCAGAAAAAGAGATTCAAATAAACCTTTAGTACAAGTGCCAGAAGAAGATTCTGGATGGCATCTAGAGTGCCTCCAAAAGACTAGATGAGACTGGGCAGGAGGGAAAAGGTGAAAGAAGGAGTGTGTTTCAAAACAGGAAATGAACAGTCTGGAGGGATGAGAAGTCCAAAGTAGGAGGGAGACTGAGAACCTTTCATCACAGATGAGCGAAAAGCAAAGAGGAAGGGCCTCTGAAGATGGCTGTCCTCCAACATGGACCATCCACTCATTGTCCCATGAGGCCCCTGTCCTGGATCCCACCCTTTAGAGGATCCCTTCCTGGCCCTCCTTCAGCTGTCCCCCTCCCACAGGGAAGGAAACTGTGAACCCAATAAGATATGCCTGCATGGAGCCTGGACCCCTCCATCTTCCTAGTCCATATTCCAGGGATTCCACTGCCTCCAAGCTGCTTCCAGGACCTATACCAGCCTTTCCCTCAGGTACTTCTACTAGGTGGCCAACATTTAGCCCAAGGGATAGCCACAAGGAAGATGCCTGCATGGATATGATTGGAGCTTGGACTTGTGGGCTGCGGTGTCAAGAGGAGTATGGACGAAGCCCTCCACAACATTGGATAGAGTGGGAGTGGGGAGAGAAGATGGGGCCAGCTGCAGGCTGGGGTTTGGGGCAGTATCTTCTCAAGCTACAGGATTCTGGTGTAGAACTCCAAAGAGTATGAGAATTCTAAATGAGAATCTGGCCTTCCAGGTCATGTGGAAAGTATATTTGTCAAGACAATATGATAGACAGACAAATGGAAAAAGAAAATTATATACATATATAATTTTATTTATATGAAATAAAATATTACTTAGCCATTAAAAAGAAGGAAATCCTGCTGTTTACGACAACACAGAAACTAGAGGGCCTTATGCTAAGTGAGATAAGTCAGACAGAGAAAAACAAATATTGTATGATCTCACTTGTATGTGCAATCCAAAAAAGCCGAACTCTTAGATGCAGAGAGTAAAATGGTGGTTACCAGGGGCGGGGGGTGGGGAAAACAAGGAGATACTGATCAAGGGTACAAACTTCCAGTTATAAGAGGAATGATTTCCAGGGAACTAATATACAGTCACCACTATAGCTAACAATATCATGTTATATACTTGAAAGTTGCTAAGAGAGAGTCCATCTTAAATGTTCTCACCATAAGAACAACAACAACAAAATGGTAACTACGCGAGGGGCTGGCCTGTGGACAAGTGGTTAGGTTCTAGTGCTCTGCTTCAGGGGTCCAGGGTTTTGCCAGTTCGGATCTTGGGCGTGGACATGGCACCGCTCATCGGGCCACACTGAGGTGGCAATCACATGCCACAAGTAGAAGGACCCACAACTGAAAAAATATACAACTATATGCTTGGGGGATTTGGGGAGAAAAAGCAGAAAAAAAAAGATTGGTAACAGTTGTTAGCTGAGGTGCCAATCTTTAAAAAAAATGGTAACTATGAGCTGAAGGATGGGTCAACTAAGCTTATTGAGATAAACATTTTGCAATATATAACTGTATCAAATCATCACATTGTACACCTTAAATTTATGCAATGTTATATGTCAATTATATCTCAATAAAGCTGTGGGAAAAGATTATGGGATAGAATATATCTTACCATTTTGCCAAATTGATTTATAACTTTTAAATATTAAGACTTATGGCATTTGGACATCCACATGTATTCTTGCTCTGGGTTCCACAAATATAAGGGCCATGCCCTATGAGTGAGGAAGAGATAGCCCTGCCACTGTCATATGCATATTCCCAGTTAACTAGTAGGTTTCTGCAACCTAATCAAAGGGATCATATCACTAGACTATAAGCCCCAAAAGGCAAATACCATATCTGTTTTATTCATTGCTGTGTACAGAGTTGGCAAAATGCAGCCCACAAGCCAAATCTAGCCTGCTGCCTATTTTTGTATGGCCTATGAGCTAAAAAAGGTTTTTACATTTTTAAATGTCAAAAAAATTCAAAAGAATAATATTTCATGGCTACCAAAAATTACATGAAATTCAAATTTAAGTGTCCATAAATAAAGTTTATAAGCCACACTTATTTGTTTACATCTCATCTATGGCTGCTATCACGCTACAATGGCAGAGTTGAGTAATTATGACCAGAGATCTTATGGCCCACAAACCTAAATTATTTGCTATCTGGCCTTTCACAGAAAATTTGCAGACTCCTGCTGTATACCCAGTTTCTTCTAGACTATCTGGTATGTAATAGGTCTTCAATAAATGTTTGTTAAATAAATGAATAAAAGGATGAATGAATGTCATCTACTAACAATTCATCTGAATCACTGTCAGATTTCACAACTGTAGCCCCTTCTCAGAGGGCAGGGATACACTATCACATAGAGTAGAATTAAATGTCATAACCACATGTTATGAGCAATAAACATATGGAAATAGAAACTTGATTGAAATAGTTGTTTGGTACCTTTGAAATACAGGAGGTGTATGCCTCACAGTATAGCAAAACTTTGATGAGTTTACCAAAGTCCAGGGCTCAGTGACTTCATCAAGGTTGCAGGTTCAAAGTTGATTGGTTCCAAAGGGAAACAGAGAGAGCCACCTCTCAGGAATGGGACTCAGGAAGTCAGAATGCCCATCCATTAATTTATATTATAAAATATAACTGTTATTCCCACCAGAATACTATTATATCCTCCCTCTATTGGAAGCCTTACCTAGAAGAACAAATTATGAATAAGATATTAGTTGGTTCAATGGATTAGTGGCATCAAACTGGGTTGCCTGTTGTATTTGTTTCCACAAGAGTTACAGGTTATCATGTGTACCCCAAGCCTTCTTTTCCCCTGCTCGATGCTTAGATGAGAATTACCAGCTCTTGCTAATGGATATCTCCCTTCTCTATGCTTCCATGGCTGACCTACTCCTCTTATGAGTGACACATTCTTCATTAGTTACATGTGCTCTTTCCATCAGGCACAGTCAATTCTAGGAGGCCTGAGTTTGATTTTGGCTTACACTGACTTTGTCTATCTCTGCTATGATTTTTATGTATGTGTTGATGTTATAGTTTAAGGAGAGATAGGATGTATTTTCCAAGTTCTGGCAGAGGAATGAGAGAGACAGATAATTCACTAGACTGCCTACTACTACCATACTGTCAAATATATATGTAATAAATATGCATATCATATGTGCATGTATCTACATATGACACATCCAAAACATGTATATATATTAAGAAAAAGCCTGCTAATTTTTAATTCCTCTGGATACATGTCTAGAAGAACATTTTGTTGCATTTGGTATTGAAACTCTCAAGTGATTAATACTGGGTTTATATAAAATTACAACTAACTTTCAAAAGGAGAAAACATTACAGCTCCCATAAATGGTGTGTTAACAATTATTAAAAGCCATAAATGTTTTTATAAATATCAAATTGTAATTAAAACCCTAAATGATGAGGAAATCCTTGTAGGAGAAGCTCAGGCATTCAAGTAGTGATGAGCCAAGTGTAGCTTCATATTTAAAAGCAGCCAACACAAAAAATAATTTTAAATAACTTCAGGTAAAATTTTCCCAGTGCTTTCTACATGCTACACATTTTATGTATATTGCCTTTCATTTAATTCTCATAGCTCTATGATATAAATACCATTTTTCTTTCATTTTTCCTGGTTAGAAAACTGAGGCAGTATTGTGAAATGATTACATCTCAAGTGCTTGACTCAGACCATCTCAGTTTAAATTATGGCTTCACCACTTACTAACTGTGTCATCTTAAGCAGGTTATTTACCCCTTCTATACTCCAGGCTCTCATTGGTGAAATAAGATAATGTCTGTAACTGCCTCAGAGGGGTGTCATTAAAGATAAAATTAGATAAAAAGATAAAGCAGTGAAATAATTAATAGACCATCTGGCACATAATATGTACTCAAGAGATGTTTGATATTATTAGAAAAGTTAGGTAACACTTGTGAGGTCACAAGATCTGCAGGTTACAGGAAAAAGGCTAGGACCTGCGTCCATTTCATTCAAAAGCCTGTGCTCTTAATCTCCACACTCTAAGACATCTGTTTACTGAACAACTGATGAGGTTACGTTAGACGATTTCTAAGACCCCTGAAAGTCTATTACTCTTCTTCAAAGATCTCAAGATGGTTTTCAATTTTTTTGCTCATCCCCCCACCAGCCCTCACCCCCGCCCCCCCACCCTGCCAAAAATCTATGTCTGGAAGAGGAGAGGAAAGTGTTTTAAATTCAGTTTCTACCTTCTAGGTAGATGCCAGCTCGTCCAAGGTGATTTCTTCTGCTTCCTCTGGCTCCAGCATACTGGCCTTCCGTCTAATACTTTTTTTAACAGCTTTATTTTTCAATACGTTTCACTCATTTAAAGTTTACATGTTTTTTAGTATATTCACAGGGTTGTGCAATCATCACCCAATCTAATTTTAGAATATTTTCATTCTTCCAAAAAGAAATCCCATGCCTGTTAGCAATCAATCACTTCCCATTCTCCCCTACCCCCAGCCCCTGAAAAATACTAATCTACTTTCTGTCTCTAGATTTACCTATTCTAGACATTTCATATAAATGAAGTCATACAATATGCAGTCTTGTGTGACTGGCTTCTTTCACTTAGTACAATGTTTTCAGGGTTCATCCATGTTGTAGCATGTATCAATACTTCATTCCTTTTTTTAATTTGATATACATATATATTATGAAATGATTACCACAATAAAGTTAGTTAACACATTCATCACTTCACATATTACCTTTGTGTATGTACGTGTGTGTATGTGTGTATGTGTGTGCTGAGAACAATTAAGAGCTATTCTCTTGGCAAATTTCAAGTACACAATACAGTATCGTTAACTATGGTCATCATGCTGAACCTTAGAACCCCAGAACTTATTCCTCTTACAAGTAGAAGTTTGTACCTTTTTTCTTTTACATTAATATAATCATGTTTATTACAGTTGTCAGACTCCCATATGACATATCTAAAGCAGAACCTTGCAAACTGACTTTACTAGCACCCCCTTGCCCCTGGCAACCACCATTCTACTCTCTGTTTCCATAAATTCCACTTTTTTCAATTCCACATATAAATAAGATCATACAGTGCTTGTCTTTCTCTGTATGACTTATCTCATCTAGCATAATGCCTTCAAGGTTCATCCATGTTGTTGCAAATGGCAAGATTTCCTTCTTTTTTATGGTCGAATACTATTTTAGTGCGTGTGTGTATGAACTTTCATGTACAATTTTGAGAGCATTGCCATCTGAAAATTATTAAATCTCCCAATCCAAGAACATAAATTTTTTTCCATTTATTTAGATCTTTAATTGCTTTCAATAATTGTATAGTTTTTATTATATAAGACTTGTACTTCTTTTGTTAAATTTGTACCCAAGTATTTTATTCTTTTAAATGCTACTGTAGATGGAATTGTTTTCTTAATTTCCTTTTTAGAATGTTCATTGCTACTGTATAAAAATATAATTAATATAGTATATTGATCTTCTATACTGCAACCTATCTAAACTTAATAATTAGTTCTAACGGTCTGCTAACGAATTCCTTAGGATTTTCTCTATAGAAAATCATGTCATCTGCAAACAGAGATAGTTTTACTTCTTCCTTTCCAATCTGGATGTGTTTTATGTCATTTTCTTGCCTAATTGTTCTGTCTAGAACCTCCAATACGTGGTTGAATAAAAATGGCAATAGAGATCCTTATCTTGTTCTTGATCATAGAGGGAAAATGTTCAGTTTTATGCCATTATGTATGATATTAACTGTGTGTTTTTCATAAAAGTCCTTTATCTGTTTGGGAAATTCTCTTCTATTTCTGTTTTTTTTTTATGTTTTCGTGATGAAAGGATGTTGGAATTTATCAAATACCTTCTCTTCATCTATTGAAATGGTCATAAGGTTTTTGCCTTCTATTCTATTGAAATAGTATACGTCATTAATTGATTTTTGGATGTTAAGGCCATCTTGCATTGCTGGGATAAATCACACTTGGTAATGGTGTATAATCCTTTTTCTATGTTGCTAGATTATGTTTGCTACTATTTTGCTATTTTGTTGTGGATTTTATGTTTATATTCATAAAAGACATTGGTCTATAGTTTTCTTTACTTGTGATGTCTTTATCTGGCTTGGTATCAGGGTAATACTGGCCATGTAGAATGAATTGAGGAGTGTTTCCTTCCTTGTTTTTCTTTTTTTTGGAAGAGTTTGTGAAGGATTGGTATTAATTCTTCTTTAAATGTTCTGTAGAATTCACTAGTGACAAATGAAGATTTCTGGACTGTTATAGCTTCCTGATCAATTGACCCTTTTATCATTAGGAAATGTCCTCTTTATCTCTAGTAACTTTGTTTGTTGTTTAAAGTCTATCATATCTGATATTACTATAGTCATTCCAGCTCTTTTATGATTGTTGTTTGCATGATATACTTTTCCCATGCTCTTACTTTCAATTGTTTATATCTTTAAAACTAAAATGTGTATCCTGCAGATAGCATGCAGTTGGATCTTGCCTTTTGTTCAATCTGACAATCTCCGCCTTTTGATTGAATTGTTTAATCCATTCTCATTTAAGGTTATTATCAGTATGGTTGGATTTATATCTACCATTTTCGTTTTCAAAACATCTCATGTCCTTTCGTTCCTCTCTTCCTCCTTCACTGCCATTTTTCTAATAATTGGATATTTTCTATGAGTACTATTTTTATTTCTTCAGTGATTTTCAGTTATTTTTAAAATTAGCTTTCTTACTGATCAATTTAGAGTTTACCATATACATCTTTATCAGAATCTACTTGAAATTTATACTGACTTAGTTCAAGGAAATATAGAAACTTTACTCTTATATATTTCTATCCCCTCTCCTTTTTTGTGCAATTCTTGTTATATACATTGCATCTATATATGTTGCAAATCTAACATTACCTTTTTATGCTTATTACTTTTTATAACCTTGTGTCTGCCACAGAAGGTAAGGAAAGAAAGGAGAGCAAGTATATATTTGCAGAGTTTGTTAACCTTCTTATTGTTATGTTATGTTAACCTTCTTATTTACCCTTTCTAGTTCTCTACATTTCTTCCTGTGGATTTGAACTACCATCTGGTGTCACTTCCTCACTCACAGCTTTCTTCTTGCTAACCTTGTGTCGTTATTGTCAGATATAGTATATTTGTATGTGCTATAGGCAAAACAATATAAGTATATACACATTGTTTTATGCAATTGCTTTTGAAATCAGGTAAGTGAAAAAAGGAAAAGAAAAATGCAATTATACTGCCCTTAGTAATTACCTTCTTTGTCTCTTGTTTGAGTTTTTGTTTTAAAGTCTATTTTGTCTGATATAAGTATTGCTACCTCAGCATTCTTTTCTTTTCATTTGCATGGAATATCTTTTTCTATTCCTTCACTTTCAGTCTGTGAGTGTCTTTAGGTCTGAAGTGTGTTTCTTGTATGCAGCATATAGATGAGTCTTGCTTTTTATCCAGTCAGCCACACTATGTCTTTTGACTGGAGCATTTAGTCCATTGATATTTAAAGTAGCTATTAATAAATATGTACTTATTGCTATTGTGTTACTTTTTTTCTGGGTGTTTTAGTAATTCTCCTCTGTTCCTTTCTTCTTTTGCTCTCTTACCTTGTGGTTTGATAGCTTTCTTTAGAATTATGATAGGGTTCCGCTCTCTTAATTTTTTGTGTATTTATTATAGGTTTCTGGTTTGTGATTACCATGAGGTTCATATATAATAACCTATATAAAGAGTAACCTAGAGAGATGTCGTCAAGATGGCGCTGTGAGCAGATGTTGAACTTGCCTCCTCCCATGAACACAACCAGGTTACAACAATTTTGGGAAGAATCACCCTAGATTGAAAACTGAAAACTGGATAAAAAGAATCCCCACAACAAGGGACAGTCCTGATGAAGGCAGAAGAGGCAGAAATTCCTGCTAGAGAGGGAAAAAGCCACCTTTGGGAGCAGCAGAGCTTCTCAGCTGGCCAGGTGGGAACCACCCTAAGGCATGAGCCCTCCCTGGAGGAGTGAGGTCCGGAGCGGGGGCAATACTGCTATAACCATCCTTTGGACTCAGCCCAACTGAGATGGGGGTCTTACTGTCTGGCTTTGCTGGCTATTAACTGCAGAGAGGACACCCCCAGAAAAGCTATCGGCCAAAAGCCAAAAAGTTCTGGGTCTTAAAGGGCCCACGCACAAACTCACTCATTGCAGCAACCTAAAATCACCAGAGAGAAGGCTGACTGTCCTTTGGTGAAACAAGACTCACCTGGTGAGCTCTGGGGGCATCTTGGTGTGAGGAGGGTCCTCTCCAGTGACTGAGACATTGGTGGGGGCCATTGTTCTGAGCTGGTCCAGGCATGCTGAGATGGACACCAGTGGGGGCCACTGAGGTGCATCCCTTGGGCTGTTAGCCCAGGGGTCTGCCACACCCACTAGAGCACAGATTTAATCCAGTTCAGCCAGGGCAGGCAACCCACCCTAGGGACTGGCCCCACCTAACAGCAAGCCCTCAGGCTACTATTCAGCCTGCATTGACTGAGTGCCTTGATCCTCTACAGGCAGGCAAGGGTGTCTGCCTCTGTGGGGCAGGGCCTGTGTGAGGACCAGGTGAACTGTGGGGGGCATTGGGGGAGAGGAGGGGGCCTCTGCAGTGTGGCACTGGGGTACGCTCCAGGGGGTTGAGAAGTGTGCATGGACCAGGACTGTGTTGACAGTGTATGTGGTCCAGTGGGGGGGTGAGGCTTATCAGCAGCAGCAGACTTGTGCTTCACAAATAGCCATAAAAAGGATCAGCCCCACCTTCCAAAGCCTGAAACAATTGAGTGTCCCCATGCCAAGGGCTAGCCCCCCTCAGCTGCACTCATAAGAGAACTGACAACAGCCTTGTTGGCTTCAGGCCTATCACAACTGTACACCCCTGAGCCTAGCAACCAGCTACACTGGGTACCAACCCAATTAAGAAGACAATTGCAATAAGAGTGTGCTGATAGACTTTGTAGCCAACAGTGCTGAGGCCCCCCAAACCAGATTTACAAACAGCTGGCCAGGGAAGGAAAGATCAGACTCCCTGGGTACCTGCAGTGGGAGCAACCCTGCCACAGCAGAAGAACACAAGTAGTCCACAAAGGGGCTACTCCTGGTTCTTTTGGACTGGTGATGAGAGGGAAGCACACTGCTGGGCCTCATAAGGCATCTCACACATAAGGCCACTTCTCCAAGATCAGCAGACATAGCCGACTCACATAGCACAAAGAAAATAGCACAGAGAAAGAGGCATAATGAGGAGGCAAAGGAATACTTTCCAAGGAAGGGAACAGTACAAAAGCCCAGAAAAAGAACTAAGTGAAACAGAAACTAGCAACCTACTCGACAAAGAGTTCAAACAAAATATAATGAGGATGCTCACAGATATGCAGAGAAGAATGGATGAACACAGTGAGCACATCAGCAAAGAAATGGAAGATATAAAAAGAAAACCAATCAGAAATGAAGAATCAATACTTGAAATGAGAAATTCACTAGAGGGACTCAACAGCAGAGTAGAGGAAGCAGAAGAACGGATCAGCGAGCTAGACGAAAGACTAGAGGAAATCACCCAAGCACAACAGAAAGGAGAAAAAAGAATTAGACAGAATGAGAACAGTGTAAGGGAACTCTGGGACAATATCAAGCATGCTAACATTCAGATTATAGGGGTCCCAGAAGGAGAAGAGAGAGACAAAGGGGCAGAAAATTTATTTGTCAAAATAATAGAGGAAAATTTTCCTAACCTGAGGAAGGAAACAGACATCCAAGTTCAGGAAGCACAGAGAGCTCCAAACAAGAGAAGCCCAAAGAGGCCCACACCAAGACATATTATAATAAAAATGTCTAAAATTAAAGACAAAGAGAGAATCCTAAAAGCAGCAAGAGAAAGGCCACAAGTGACATATAAAGGGAAGCCCATCAGGCTGTCAGTGGACTTCTCAGTCGAGACCCTATAGGCGAGAAGAGAATGGCACGACATATTTGAAGTGCTAAAAGGAAAAAATCTACAACCAAGAATACTCTATCCATCAAGGCTGTCATTCAGAATGGAAGGAGAGATAAAGAGCTTTCCAGACAAGCAAAAATTAAGGGAGTTTATCACCAAGAAACCAGTTCTACAAGAAATGCTGAAGGGACTTATTTAAGTGGGAAAGCAATGACCACAAATAGAGATAAAAAAAATTATCAAAAAAACCCAAAACAACAACAACAGAAAAAAACAGGCAATAAAATCACTTGTGACGTAAAGGTATAGTAAAAGCAGCAGATCAACTACCTGTGATGATAATATGAAGGTTAAAAGACAAATGTACTAAAATCACCTATTTCAATGATAGGAGCGTAATGGATAGACACACACTAAACAAAAGACTATATATGATGTGAAAAACATATAATGTGGGAGGAGGGGAGTGAAAAAGTAGAGCTTTTAGAAAGAGGTCAAGCTAAAGAGTCTATCTACTCAATATGGACTGTTATATGCAAAGTATATTAAATAGGATCTTCATGGTAACCACAAACCAGAAACCTATAACAAGCAGGAAAAAAGTAAGACAAAAGAAATCAAACATATTACTAAAGATAGCTATCAAACCACAAGGGAAGAGAGCAAGAGAAAAAGAAAGGAACTGATAAGAACTACCAAAACACCCCAAAAAAAAAAAGTGACAAAATGGCAATAAATACATATTTATCAACAGCTACTTTAAATGTCAATGGACTAAATATTCCAATCAAAAGCCATAGGGTGGCCAACTGGATAAAAAAACAAGATCCATGTATATGCTGCATACAAGAGACACACTTCAGACCTACAGACACTCACAAAGTGAAAGTGAAAGGATGGAAAAAGATATTCCATGCAAATGGCAAAGAAAATAAAGCGGGAGTAGCAATACTTATATCAGAAAAAGATAGACTTTAAATCAAAAACTGTAATAAGAGACAAAGACGGGCACTACATAATGATAAAGGAAACAATCCAACAAGAAAATATAACACTTGTAAATATCTATGCACCCAACATAGGAGCACCTAAATACATAAAGCAATTATTAACAGACATAAGAGGAGAAATAGACAGTAACACAATAATAGTAGCGGACTTTAACACTCCACTTAAACCATGGATAGATCATCCAAACAGAAGATCAATAAGGGAACACTCGCCTTAAAGGACACATTAGACCAGACGGACTTAGTAGATATATACAGAACATTCCATCCAAAAACCACAGAATACACTTTCTTTTAAAATGCCCATGGAACATTCTCCAGGATTGATCACATATTAGGCCACAAAACAAGTCTCAATAAATTTAAGAAGATCGAAATAATACCATGCATCTTTTCTGACCACAAAGGTACAAAACTGGAAATCAACTACAGAAAGAAAACCAGAAAAGCCACAAAAATGTGGAGATTGAACAAAATGCTACTGAACAATGATTGGGTCAATGAAGAAATCAAAGAAGAAATAAAAAAATTCCTGGAGACAGATGAAAATGAAAACACGACATGCCAAAATCTGTGGGATACAGCAAAAGTGGTTCTACGAGGGAAGTTTATAGCAATTCAGGCCTACCTCAACAAAGAAAAAAAATCCCAAATAGACAATCTAAAAGCGCACCTAAAGGTACTGGAAAAAGAACAACAAACAAAGCCCAAAATCAGCAGAAGGAAGGAAATAATAAAAATCAGAGCAGAAATAAACAAACTAGAGACTAAAAAAAAATAGAAAAAATTAATGAAACCTCAAATAAATAAAATCAGAAACGAAAGAGGAGAGATTACAATGGACACCTCAGAAATACAAAAGACAATAAGAGAATACTATGAAAAGCTATACGCCAACAAATTGGATAATCTAGAAGAAATGGATAAATTCTTAGAAACATACAACCTTCCAAAACTGGACCAAGAAGATGTAGAAAATTTGAATAGACTGATCACCAGTAAGGAGATCGAAACAGCAATTAAAAACCTCCCAAAAAATAAAAGTCCAGGACCAGATGGCTTCCCTGGTGAATTCTACCAAACATTCAAAGAAGACTTAATGCCTATCCTTCTCAAACTCTTCCAAAAAATTGAAGAGGAGGGGAGGCTTCCTAACTCCTTCTACGAAGCAAACATTATCCTGATACCAAAACCAGACAAGGACAACAAAAAACAAAGAAAATTACAGGCCAATATCACTGATGAACATCAATGCAAAAATCCTCAACAAAATACTAGCAAATCGAATACAACAATACATTAAAAAGATCATACATCATGATCAAGTGGGTTTCATTCCAGGGATGCAAGTATGATTTAACATCTGCAAATCTATCAATGTGATACACCACATTAACAAAACGAAGAATAAAAATCACATGATCATCTCAATAGATTCAGAGAAAACATTTGACAAGATACAGCATCCATTTATGATAAAAACTCTAAATAAAATGGCTATAGAAGGAAAATACCTCAACATAATAAAGGCCATATATGACAAACCCACAGCAAATATCATTCTCAGTGGAGAAAAACTGAAAGCTATCCCTCTAAGAACAGGAACCAGAAAAGGATGCCCACTGTCACCACTCTTATTTAACATAGCATTGGAAGTCCTAGCCAGAGCAATCAGGCAAGAAAAAGAAATAAAAGGGATCCACATTGGAAAAGAAGAAATGAAACTGTCACTCTTTGCAGATGACATCATTTTATATCTAGAGAGCCCTGAAGAGTCCACTAAAAAACTTTTAGAAATAATAAAGGAATACAGTCATGTTGTGGGATACAAAATCAATGTACAAAAATCCGTTGTGTTTCCATACACTAACAATGAAGTAGCAGAAAGAGAAATTAAGAATACAACCCCATTTACAATGCAACAAAAAGAATGAAATACCTAGGAATAAACTTAACCAAAGAGGTGAAAGATCTGTACACCAAAAACTATAAAACATTGTTGAAAGAAATTGAAGAAGACACAAAGAAATGGAAAGATATGCCGTGCTCTTGGATTGGAAGAATTAACATCGTTAAAATGTCCATTCTTCCTAAAGCAATCTGTAGATTCAACGCAATCCCTATCAAAGTTCCAACAACATTTTTTACAGAAATAGAACAAAAAAATCCTAGAATTTATATGGAACAACAAAAGACCCCGAATAGCCAAAGGATTCCTGAGAAAAAAGAACAAAGCTGGAGGTATCACACTCCCTGATCTCAAATCATACTACAAAGCCATAGTAACCAAAACAGCATGCTACTGGCACAAAAACAGACACACAGATCAATGGAACACAATTGAGAGCCCAGAAGTAAACCCACACATTTATGGACAGCTAATATTTGACAAGGGAGCCAAGAGCATACAATGGAGAAAGGAGAGTCTCTTCAATAAATGGTGTTGGGAAAACTGGACAGCCACATGCAAAGGAATGAAAGTAGACCATTCCCTTACACCATGCACAAAAATCAACTCAAAATGGATTAAAGACTTGAATGTCAGACCCGAAACCATGAGACTTCTAGAAGAAAACATAGGCAGTACGCTCTATGACATTGGTCTGAGCAGCATATTTTCAAGTCCCATGTCTGACCGGGCAAGGGAAACAAAAGAAAAAATGAACAAATGGGACTACATCAAACTAAAAAGCTTCTGCACAGCAAAGGAAACCATCAACAAAACGAAAAGACAACCTAACAATTGGGAGAAGATATTTGCAAACCATATATTAGATAAGGGGTTAATATCCAAAATATACAAAGAACTCATACAGCTCAACAACAAAAAAACCCAACAATCCAATTAGAAAATGGGCAAAAGATCTAAACAGAGATTTCTCCAAAGAAGATATACAGATGGCCAACAGGCATATGAAAAGATGCTCAATGTCATTAGCTATCAGGGAAATGCAAATCAAAACTACAATGAGGTATCACCTCACTCCAGTCAAAATGGCTATAATTAACAAGACAGGAAACAATAAATGTTGGAGAGGGTGTGGAGAGAAGGGAACACTTGTTCCCTGCTGGTGGCAGTGCAAACTGGTGCAGCCACTGTGGAAAGCAGTATGGAGTATCCTCAGAAAATTAAGGATAGATCTACCATATGATCCAGCTATTCCACTGCTGGGTATTTATCCAAAGAACTTGAAAACACAAAGGCATAAAGATACTTGCACCCCTATGTTCCTATATTAGAGTATATTAGTATAGTTCCTATATTAGAGTAACCTATATTAAGTTGATGGTGTCTTTACTTTGACCTCTTGCTAAAAGCTCTACACTTTTACTCCTCTCCTCTCACATTTTATGTTTTTAACATCAAATTTAACCTCTTTTTTGCGTGTGTGTATCTATTACCCTCTTATAATAGAAATAGATAATTTTAGTACTTTTGTATTTTGACCTTCATATTAGCTTCATAGATGGTTGATCTGCTACCTTGACTGTATATTTACCTTTACCAGTGATTTTATTATTTTTTTCAATAATGTCCTTATTCCTATTGGTGGTCTTTTCCTTTCTACTTAAACAAGTCCCTTTAGCATTTCTTGTAAGGCCAGTTTCTTGGTGATAAATTCCTTTACTTTTTGCTTCTCTGGGGAACTCTTTAGCTCCCCTTCCAGTCTGAATGATAACCTTGCTGAGTAGAGTATTCTTGACTGTAGGTTTTTTCCTTTCAGCACTTTAAATATATCATGTAACTCCCTTCTAGCCTGTAAGGTTTCTGCTGAGAAGTCAGCTCATAGCCTTATGGGGTTTCCTTTGTATGTCACTTGTTGCCTTTCTCTTGAGGGTTCTCTTTATCTTTAATTCTTGACATTTTAATTATAGTGTGCCTTGGTGTGTTCCTCTTTGGGTTCATCTTGTTTGGTGGTCTCTGTGCTTCCTTGTACCTAGTTGTCTGTTTCCTTCCTTAGGTTAGGAAAGTTTTCAGCTTTATTTCTTTAAATAGATTCTCTTCCCCTTTGTCTCTCTCTTTTCCTTCTGGGACACATATAATATGGATGTCAGTGCACTTGTCCCAGAAGCCTCTTAGACTGTCCTCATTCTTTTTAATTCATTTTCCTTTTTTCCGTTCAGCTTGGGTGATTTCTTGTACTCTTTTGTCCAGCTCACTGATCTGTTCTGTATCATCTTCTCTGCTATTGAGTCCCTCGAGTGAATTTTTCATTTCATTATTGTATTTTTCAGTTCTGATTGGCTCTTTTTTATATTTTCCAATTCTTTGTTGAAGTTCTCACTGAGTTCATTCATTCTTCTCCCAAGACCAGTGAGCGTCCTTATGAGTTTTTGTTTGAATTCTTTGTCAGGTAGATTGTTTCTGTTTCATTTAGTTCTTTTCCTAGGGTTTTGTCCTATTCCCTTATTTGGAACATATTCCTTTGTCTCCTCATTTTGTCTCTTTCTCTGTGCTTATATCTATGCATTAGGTAAATCAGCTACATCTCTCGATCTTGGAGAGGTGGGCTTATGTAAGAGATACTTTATGAGGCCCAGCAGTGTGCTTCCCTCTCGCCACCAATTCCAAATGTTCCAGGGTGTCTCCCGTGTGGGCTACATGTGTCCTTCTGTTGTGGCAGGGTTGCTCTTGCTGCAGCTGCCCAGGGAGGTTAGGCTATTCCCCTGGATGACTGGTTATAATACTCAGCTACCTCTAGCTTTATGGTCCATTCGGTCACTTAATGGGTGTGGGGAGCCCCAGCACAGTTGGCTGCAAGGTCTAATATCACTTTCCTGCTGTAGTTTTGCTGTTAAGTGAGTAGACCCTCAACATGGCTGGTTGCTAGGCTCAGAGGCTCACAATTGTTGTAGACCTCTGGCCTGCAAAGCTGTTGTCAGTAGTGCAGCTGGGCAAGTCCAGCCCCAGGAGTGGCAGCACACAATTGCTTCAGGTGTGGAAGGTGGGGCAGATCCCCTATGCGGCTTTTGAGAAGCACAAGTCTGTTGCAGCTGACAAACCCCACTGCCTGCAGGCCTACACACCCTGTCAAGGTAGTCCTGCCCCATGTGTGTGCCCTGCCCCACTGAAGTGGACCCATTCACTCCACTGCAGAGGCCCAACATACTCTACCAATGCAGGCCCTCCCCTCACACATGCCTTGCCCTGCAGGGGCAGACCCACTCACCAGGCTGCAGAGGTCCCTCACACCCTGCCTATGTGGGTCACAAGTTGCCTGAGGGCTTGCTTTTTGGTGGGGCCAGTCCTTAGGGTGGGCTGTCTACCCTGGCTGAGCTGGATTAAATTAGTGCTCTAGTGGGTGGGGAAGACCCCTGGGCTAACAGGCGAGTGGAAGAACTCCACTGGCATCTGCCAGAGGCTGTGTCAGCATGCCTATACTAGTCACAATAATGGCTGCCACCAATGTCTCCATCTCTGGGGAGGTGTTCCCAGCCTAAAGAAGTCTTATCTCTTGCCGAGATGTGCCTAGAGCCCATCAAGTGAGTCTCTTTTCACCAAAGGACTGTATATGTTTCTTTCTGGTGATTTTAGGTTGCTTTGAAAATGGGTGAAATTGTGCATGGGCCCTTTAAGAGCAGGCTTTTTCTTTCCCTTATGTTTGATAGCTTCTCCGGGGTTATTCCCTGTTGTTGTCAACAGTCAGTGAAGCCAGATATTATGACACTCGTCTCAGTTGTGCTGATTCCAAAAGCTGCTTATAGTGGCAAACTTCTACCACTCAGATCCCCTGCTCCTCCAGGGAACACCTCGTACCTTAAGACTGCTCCCAGCCGTGAAGTGCCATGGTTAGAATGTGGCTTTTTTCTCTCCAGAAAGGAATTTCTGCCTCTTCCATCTCTGTCAGCACTGTCCCTTGTTGTGTGGGTTCTTTTTATCCAGCTTTAAGTTCTCTCTCAGGGGTAATTGTTCCAAGAGCAGTTGTAAATTTGTTGTGTCCATGGGAGGAGGTGAGTTCAGAATCCACCTACGCTGCCATCTTCCCTACTATTAGTCAACTTTTCCTTTCAATTATTATATTTTTCAATTCCAGAATTTCCATTTATTTCTTTTCTAGAATTTTGATTTCCTTTATTGATCTTCTCTACTTGATGAGACATTGTCATCACATCTTTCTTTAATTCTTCATGTATGATTTCCTTTGGCTTTTTGAACATATTTAAAATAGTTGCTTTAAAGTCTGTATCTGTTAAGTAGTATCTTGGCCCTTCAAAGACAGTTTCTATTACCTGCTTTTTTTGCGTATGGGTCACACTTTCCTGTTTGCTTGTTTGCACATGTTGTAATTTTCTGTTGAAAACTGGAAAGTTTAGATAAATATTGTAGCAACTCTGACTATTGATTCCCCAGGTTTTCTTGTTTTTTTATTGGTCATTTATTTGCTTAGTGATGTTTGAATAGATTCTGTCAAGTCTATTTCCCCCTTAGTGTATCGCCACTGATGTCCCTTGTCAGATTTTTATTCCATTTTTATCTTTTTGGCTGGCTACCTATAGGTCA
The DNA here is from genome assembly GCF_041296235.1 of Equus asinus. NCBI lineage: Eukaryota > Metazoa > Chordata > Mammalia > Perissodactyla > Equidae > Equus > Equus asinus. Next base: position 109,801,020 of record NC_091792.1, on the reverse strand, counting down.
CCCCCAGGTAGACATAAGCCACTTGTTGGTAAAAGGTTGTGCTTAAGTCTTCTTAGTGAGTTAGATTTTTACCTTTCACCTTCAATGTACATGTGGTTTGGTGGCTACTATCACAGTTGAGGGAGTTTATATTTTTTGCCCCACATTCAGCCAAGCACTAATAGCTTGGAGATTCCCTCTTTGATCACTCCTGAGTGGGTGTAGCCTAGTGCATGTGCACAGACTTCCCAATCCATAGAGATGACTGAGCCCCCAGGTGAGCTCTTCTTGGCTGTCTCTTTCCCTGTTTCTTTCTATTAAAGTACTGCTACTTCTGCCATTTTTCTTGTATCATGGAACTACCAGTTTCCTCTTAATTCCTCTCTACCAAGGTTAGACATGGAGTTCACCACTCCCTGTTTCAAATAAATTCAGTTCCCTCAGGCAAAGCTGTGGACCTCTTTGTCCTATCATCTGCCTTTCTCCTGGAAAGAACCCCTGTGCCACTGCACCAGAACTGGAGGCAGAACCACTTTTCCCAGAGCGACACCCCCAAGCACTATGAGTGGGCATGGGGAGAAAGGGGCTGGGAAACCCCAGGTCATCTCTGCTCCTAGTGTTGAACCTCCACCTGTGAGCAACCTATGGCTCAGCTGATCAGGCCTCAGTATCCTCTGCCTGCCACCTGTAGTAGAGCTTCTGCCCTACACATGGGGGCTGTGTGGAAGAAGGGGTACCAGTCCTCTCTATCACACCTGCCTGGAATGGAGCTTCCACAACATGAGGAATGCCAGCAGCCTGGCCCTCCCAGGGTGAAAATGTAGCTGGGAGAAAAAGGAGCTCTGGGGTACCCCAGGCAAAGCTGCCAGAATTTAAGATCCAGATGCCATAGACACTCTGCATTCTCACCGACACTTGTAGATTTTCTTGAATGAATGTTTAGCACAATTTCCAGAGACTTTAAATGATTGTTTTTTATAATTTTCACCAGTTAAGTGGTTGTTTTACTGCAGAGACTGTCCACCGAGCTCTGTACTGTGTCATTCCAGAAGTCCCTATATTCTTTCACAGAGCCAACCTCCTTCCTGCCTTGAGGTCTCTCTCATGCTGTTTCCTCTGACTGAAAACAACATCACTGACCATTCCTAACTTGAACTCCTGGCCATCCTTCAGGTCTCTGTTTAAAAGTTAATTCCTCAGGGAGCCAGCCCTGATGGCTTGGCAGTTAAAGTTCAGTGCACTCCACTTCGGGAGCCCAGGTTCACTTCCTGGGCATGGAACCACACACTCATCTGTCAGTAGCTATGCTATGATGGTGGCTCACATAGAAGAACCAGAAGAACCTGCAACTATATACAACTATATACTGGGGCTTTGTGGGGGAAAAGAAGAAAAAAGGAGGAAGATTGACAATAGATGTTAGCTTAGGGCAAATCTTCCCCTGGGGGAAAAAAAAGTTAATTCCTTAAGGACACCCTTCCTAAAGCAAATTTCCATTCCACCCCAGTCTGGATGAAGTCATCTTGTTGTAAACCCTCACAGCATCCTAAACTTTCTTTCATAGTACATATTGTAACTTAGTTGTAGCAGGATATTAAAGGGGACTTTTCCTGCCTCTCATAATTGTAGCTAAAGCTCCAATGCTGAGAACAAGAGGCGTGAAGTACCCTTACATTCTTCATGAGACCACCAAGCACAGTCCATAGGATTTGCTAGTAGCAGTACCAGCCCTGCTGTGATCACCCAAAATCAAGCCCCCAGAAAAGATTATTAGTAATTTGAAAGAGGAGTTGTTAGAAGTTATAGGGAGTTTGGGGAAAGTTATACTCCTCCCCAGAGCCAAATGGCAGGTTAAGAGAATCATTTGCGGAGGTTGGGGAGAGCTATGAAAATGGAATACAGGGTTCAGGCAGCAGACTCTATCCCCTTCCCTTGGCTGTCTAAGCAGAGAAATGGAGAACTGGAAGGAGAATGGGGCAGAGAGCAGGGCAGCAGCAGGGCGTCTGGCCATCCCACCAGCACCATGACAAGAACATGTGTGTTTTCCATGGGTAGAGCAAACACTGCAAAACGTAGCCTGGCTTGAAGCTCCTGGATGTACCCTGCCCAAGACAGTGAGTGGCCTTACAGGTTAGGGGGCCGTAGCAACAGGCAGCTATCAGGTGCATCATTGGAGGTAGGGGCAGGAGCTGAAGGGGAGTTGCCACAGTGACAATCAGCAGTCGAGAGAGGACCACACATGATACTGGATGATAAAAAAAATTTTACCCCTTTTCTCTAGTTCTTCCCACCCACCCTCCCCCAGTACCCTCCCAATCCCGCACAACACTTAGGGGGCCCAAAGCTACAGACTGACTCAGGGAAAAGGAACGAAAGAGCAGACCATGCCCCCTCCCCAGTGCATGTCCTACCAGAGGTCAAGCCAGGCGGGGGGAATGAAGCAAATGGTGAGTCAGACAAGAGAGTGGACTTCTAAATTAGCCTGGACTGGAAAGTTTCATACCTTAAAGTGGCTGAAAAGTTATGGACCCCCTCTAAAAGTCATGAAGGAGTGAGAAAGGGAGAATTAACAAGTGTAGAGGAAGGCACTAACTAGAGAAAAACAAAACTGTTTCATGCTTTCATCCCACCAAATTCAGGCAGTTTAATTAACTGATGAGATAACTTTTATTTGGTGTTATAAATTTATCAGTGTTTGTTTGGTTAATGTTCACATCTCCCACTCAACTACAAGCTTCATGGGACAGAGGTCACTTCCCAGCAGCAGCTCAGCACTGATACATGGTGCACTTCACATCAATATTTGTTAAATTAATAGATGAAAGTTTACAGAAGTTAACTCTCCTGAATTTTCATTTAGAAATTCTCAATAGTTCAGAATAACAATCAAAAATGTGCTTTGTTGCATCCACAGGTGAAAGATACCCTAATTATCAGGTTAATCAATAAAAAAATTAGACTTTGAGGCATGAAAAGAAATTTGGGGGAAAAAAAAGGAGAGAGAACCTTCTGCCCAAGGATAGTTTTCCTCTGGAAATGCTACTACTGCAAATTTGATATTCCCTGGAAGGAGAGGACTGTGGAGAAATAGCATAGGATGAGTCTGATGGAAAAAAAGCCTCCCATAAGTAATTGTTAATTGTTCCAGAAAAAAAGGCAGATGGGATGGGAGGCAGAGGGAGTTACTTTTTCCTGCACTTTCTTCTTTTCCTTATAATGTCCCTCAAAGTGATATTTCATCCCAGAGTGATCGAAGTCCCTGAAATTTCAAGAACAGGCAGGCCTTCTTTTACAAGAAACAGTAAAAAATTTTGAGCAGCTAAGCATGTTACTAGGGAATTAATAATAAATCTGTACAGATTGATATTCCCCTGAGATAAAAGGAAAGAGAAAATATTAAAAAACCGATGCTTCTGGCAAATGAAAAACTAATGGAGTGTATATATCTCCAGGGAGGAGGGATGCAGTGCGTGCTCTCACTCCCAAGACTGAAGGCTGCCTTTCGGGCTAATGAGCAGGGTGCTGGCCTCATCATGCAATGCTGTGAGAGTGATAGCAGTGACCCAACCAAGCAGCACGGTGCCGAGGAAAGGGCCCAACCGGCTTAAGTCAGAATGCCAGTTCTACTGCTGATTAGCCGTGTGACCTCAAACAAGTAACTTAATGTTCTTGAGCCTCAGTCTTTACAACAGAAATGGGGATAATATCTACTTCATCGTGTAAGGCAAATTAAACAGGAGCGTATGCTCATTGGCTAGGATCTAGTCAGGACTCGGTAAGCTTTTCACTCTTTTCCCATAATATGGTACATTTTTCTAGTTAAGTTTATTTTTACCCAAAAGAGCCTCTTCACTCCACATAAACTACCTGCTAACTCACATACTACTCTGTTTTAAGAATAATTCAAGATCCATAATCTCAGGAAATCTTTCTTATCCAATTTTACCATATCAGACTCAATTGGCATCAATTCCTTGAAAGTGTTGATCATTCTTCTTTGGATTTCATCTCCTTCCACGAACTCTCCATCCCCACTGTCATTAGTCACCACTAGTAGATTATAAGAGCTGAAGCCAAGGAGTATGTTTTCTTCACTATTGTACCCCAGCATCTAACACAGAATCTAGCACTTTTTAGGTACTCAGTAGATACCTGTTACCTGAATGAATGAATGTAAGATATATTCATCAAGATAAGCTAACTGCTGTATCAAACAACCTCAATGTCCCAGTGTCTTAGGCCACTAAACGTGTATTTTTCACACATCCACAGTTGAATGTGGGTCAGTATGGGGCTGTACTCTGCACAATCATTCAGACACTGGCATCTTTTCATCTAGTGTTACCACTTCCTCCATGGCCTCCGAATTCTCCACTGAATCTTCTATATCCAACCAGCAATTAAAGAAAATGGGATCAGATAAGAAGAATTCCCAGGGAGATTTTAGGCACTAGGTCCCAAAATGATGTCATCACTTCCTTCACATTCCATTGGCCGGAACTCAGGCATATGGGCCCACCTACCTGTAGAGGAAGCTGGAAAATGTAATACAGCTGTTTCCCCAGAAGCAAGAGGGAACTCTAGCCAGACTCTCTCATTTAATAGGTCAGTCCGTATGTGTTGAGTAACTAAGTGACGATCATTAGGAATTGGGCAGACAGTTCTCATTCTGCAATAACACCTAAGGTTTGGGAACAAGATTCTGGGAGCAAGGGAGGCTTGGGAGAAAAGGGAGCAAACAAAGTAGAAGAAACCAAAATCTGAAATAAAAGACCAGGACTAAAAATCAAGGCAAAACTTCAACTCCAAAGACTGAGGCCAATATTATAGCTCAATATCATCAAAAATCGATACCAAACCAATGGCAGCAAAGATAGCTGCCTAAATGGAATACTACTCAGCCATAAAAATGATGAAATCTTGCTATTTGCAACAACACCGATGGACCTTGAGAGTATCATGCTAAGTGAAATAAGTCAAGAAGAAAGAAAATTACTGTATGATTTCACTCATATGTGGAAAATAAAAAACAAAACAAACGAACAAACAAAACAAAAACAAGCTCATAGAAGCAGACAACAGGCTGGTTGCTAACAGAGGGGAAAGAGGGTGGGGGCAGGGTGAAAAGCGCAAAGGGGGTCAATTACATGGTGATGGATGGAAACTAGACTTTTGGTGGTGAACATAGTGTAGTATGTACAGATGTTGAATTATAATGTTGTATACCTGAAACCTATACAATGTTATAAATTAATGTTGTATCAATAAAAAAGAAATTTGTTTAAGGTAGCTAAGTTATACCTTCTTCAAGTGCATCACGTTCTGGAAACTGAAGCAGGTTGAGCTTCATGTGAGATCAATATGTCTCAGTATGCAGGATTAGGAATTCAGAGGCAGGACTGTCAGTAACGAAAACAACCAAAGCCATAAAGTAGCCCACATGAAAGCTGCCATTGGCTGTCTATGCGTCCTACTCACTAGACATGACTGGGAAAGATATGGATCCTCCAGGACCTTAATCCTTTGCACTCCTTATTCCCTGTTGCACACATGCTGACCAAGGGGCAGATTCGAGAAAGGTTACACTTTGCTGAAAGGAGTAGGCCTTATCTTAGTTAATTCAGGCTGCTATAACAAGATACTATAGACTGTATGGCTTAAACAACAAACATTTATTCCTCACAGTTCCGGAGGCTGGAAGTCTGAGATCAGAGTGCCAGCACGGCTGGGTTCTGGTGAGAACTCCATTGTTGATTACAGATGACCATCTTCTTGCTGTATCCTCATGTGGTGGAGAACAGAGAGAGAAGCAAGCTCTCTCCTATCTCCCCCTATACTGGCAGTAATCCCATCATGAGAGCTCCACTAGGATGCCCTGATTATCTCCCAAAGGCCCCACCTCCAAATGCCCTTACACTGTGGGTTAGGCTTCAGTATGTGAATTTGGGGGGAGACACAAACATTCAGTCCATAGCAGACCTTATCCTGAGGACAGGTACAAGAGCCCCTGCATTAACCCAGGAGGCAGGGGCCTGCATCTGCAGCCCTCACCTTGATGAGGGATCTTTCCCTAAACAAGAACAAGGTCCAGTGCTCCCTATGCAGCACTGCCCTTGACAGGACAATGACAAGACCATTCTCCCTTCTCACTTCCAGGTTTCCCTTTTCAGCACATTTTCCCCCTGCCAAGCATAGTAATTAGTGCTTCTTTCTGGGCTTAATTGTAAATTTGTTTTGATTAATTAGCCTCAGGGCTGATTTGGCAGTTATCGAGACGTTGGAGAGGGTTCTGGATTTATTTAGTGTTCAGACCCCTGCACTCTCTGGGATTCCTTTCTCTGTCAGCAGCAAAACTTCAAGTTCAAAACTGTCTATGTTAGAAAATGTTTTATGTGTCTAATTAACTATTTGTCACTTTGAGGTAAGTACAAAGATAAAATCTCACCATCCTGTATAAGGTGATGGATGTGTATCTTTTTATAGTGCCATGGACCAGGGAACTCAAGAATCAATTTCTAGACTTGGGAACAACGACAAAATTGTCTAATATATTAATTTGTGCTGTGACACATTACTCATGATGTAACCTTCCAAATGGTTTCTCAAAATCTTAAAGCTTCCTCCCCTCAACAAAGTTTTCATAGGTCTCTACCTCTAGAAATCAATGCGAAAACTGAAGATGGTAATATTTAGCCCAGCAGAACAGAGCCAAGAGTCACAGTAAGATTTGTGGGAAGAGAGTCCAATCAAGAGATTGAGGACCTGGAGTCAGACCTTATCCCTGCCACTAACTAGCTGATTAGGACCCTCAGACATCCAACTGAAATGAGCATAGGAGAAACAGGGAATGTTTTAGCTCGTGTAGCTGAAAAATCCAGGGCTTGGTCTTCAGACACAGTTAAATCAAGGAGACTGAATCATGTTGCCAAGGCTCTGTGTCTGTCTGTCTCTCCTGTACTTGGCATTTCTTTCCTTTCTATATTGACTTTATTCTGCAGACAGTGTGTTCAAGGTGGCTAGGGCAGACACCAATGGCAGCTCCAGGTATATGTGGGCCCTACAACTCTCAGTCCCATTAAAAGAGAGTGCCTCTCTTTTGGAACATCCGTAAGCAAAATTTTATATTAGTCTCTGATTATCTCATTTGGGTCATGGGCCCACCCTGAACCAATCACCGTAGCAAAGGGATAAAACAAGCTGAACCATGCAGGCTGTGTCTCATACCACTTCCTATGGTAAGATAGAGGGAAGGGAGGGGATCAAAACACAGTGACAGCATCATCATAACCACATGCCATGGGGAAAAATGGTCCAAGAAATGAAACACTAGGTGTTACTACCAGATGCAAAGGAAGGATGGGATAGACAAACAAAAACACCAGAAATTTGCTACATGGCTTGTTTAAACCGATCACTTATTCTATCTGCAAAACAGGCATGGGAATGTCTCTATTCACTTTACATGGAAGTACAAAGATAAAGCAGAAAAAATGCCTCAAAAAGAGGACTTTGGATGAAAATATTTGTTAGACCCTTTAAAAAAATAAATTACAGCTCTTGTACATTACAATTGAAAGTATAAATTTGCATCAACACTTTGGAAAACAATTTGGCATTGTCTTATCAAAACAAATATTTATGAACCCTGCAACCTTGGAATTTCACTCCTAAGTGACAGAGACAGAGGTGATCACAGACATCCCGTCTGCTCCCCTACAGTTCTTCCCTTCCCTCTCTTGCATTCAGTTTGGCCATATAGCTACTTCAGGTAAAGGAAATGTGGCTGGAAGTCATCTGGCACTTCTGGGATAAGGCCCTGGAAAGCCCTGTGCGGTTCTGCAGTGTCGCTCTCGCTCTCTAAGGAGACGAAGGGAGTCTCAGGTTCTTGAAGACACAGCAAATGATGGTTAGCCTCTGTCAGCCTGGGTCCCTGAGACCCCCCACTAAGAAATCAACCTTTTTTGTGTTAAGCCATCCATGTCTAGGGGTTAATTTGTTATCACAGCATAATCTGCTTATCCTGTCTGACATGGTCCTCAGGAGAAACTTTTGCACGTGGACAAGATGATCATAGCAGCACTGTTCATAATAGCAAAAATGTTTATGCAACCCAAATGCCCATTGACAAATATGATGGATAAAGATAATCACAGTATATTTACACAATAAAATATTACAGAGCAATAAAATATATTGCTACAAGCCACATTATGTATGAATTTTTTAAAAACATAATATCAAGTGAAAAAAGCAAATCCCAGGAGACAATATATAGTTTAATGCCCTGTTTAAAAGTTTAAAAAGAAGCAAAGGAAAATATATTATTTAAGCATATAAATACATGTGAGTTTTCTTAAAGCAAGAAAATGATAATCACAAAAATCATTATAGTAGTTACTTCGGGAGGTGACACGGAAAACAGGAGAGGGAAGAACACAGAGGTAAATACAGTTCTTGGTAATTGCAATCAACTGAATATTTATGTCCCCCCTAAATTCAAATTGGTTTGGTTTGGTTTAGATTAGTTTGGTTTGGTTTTAAGAGGATGAAGCTACACCCAAAGCATGAGACTGGAAGCCACATAATGGTATTGAGGGAACTTATTCCTCCAATTTTCAGTTTTCAAACTTTTCTCCTCTATATAGAAGGGGCAGTCATTGGTAAAAGTGGGAAGCTGTTGGAGCCTGTCTTTGGCTGACCAATCTCCTAAATTTATGCCCTTTTTCCCTTCTATTCATCCCCTTAACCCCTCACTTTAAGATACCATCTATCTTCATATTCTCTCCAGACTCTCATCTACCAAAACATGGTTTTAACAACAAGCCTGAACTATTTTTTTCTGTAATGTATTCCTCTCCTTTCCACTCTTTCTATATTTTCCCAGGGCAGTCTCAACAAATACGGCTTCAACAGTCCCTATATGCTGATGAATCCCAAATTTACACAGTTCTTTCCTGAGTAACAGAATAGTGACTCTGCTCATTTGTCATCTCCATTTGGTGTGTGACAGACACCTTTAATGAAAAACATACAATATTCACTTTTTAACTTTCCCCAAAACTCTGTTCCTCCCACTTGCCCCTTTTTGATTAATGCTACCACTAGTTACCCAGTTTCCAGAACCATGGTTCTGGAGTTAATCCTAGACAATTTCCCATCTTTCGATACCTGGGACAATGTTGTTATCTTTCCCATGGGACACCAGCAGCAGCGGCCAGGGCAAAAATGAATGGCTAGAGAAGACTTGAAGACTGTTCTTGAAGACATGTGAATCACTCCCAGGAATCCCATAAATAATGGGGTTGGGGGTGGGGATTTTAAAGAGACCAAGTTCTATGTTATCAGGTAGAACTATAAAGCAGAGAAATTTAAGCTACTCGGTTTTATTGATAGACTGGTAATACCTAGAAATAGTCAAATTACATAGTTTGAAATCTGTTTCTTCCACTGTATTGTAAATCTCTAGAAATCATGGGCTGTGTTTTATTAATCTTTGATTTCTCAGTGCCTACCATGGTACCCAACATATAGTAGTTACTTAATACTAGTTACCCTTAAAATGCATAAATCAGTATAAAATGTGACTTTGCCACAGCTATTGGCATTCGTATGACTGAGGAAATTTGGTGGCATAGTGAGCCTCCGCCGAGTCCCTGATCGCAGAAGCTTCTCCTCGTTGAGCCCATACATCGGATCACTCCCGGTGAGAGAAGCATTTCAGAGCAGGGCTTCCTGATTCAAGCAAGTCATCTTCCTTGTACTTAACATATTTTCTAGCTCCACATAAATAAGCAAACAGCATGAAAAGGAAGGGGAGGGGCAAGAGTTCAGGAACAAATAGCTTCCTATGTTTTGGAACCATTTGCCTCAAAGGATTTGGCAGCACGATTTGTAATAATTTTGTCTCTGGTGACTTTTTGAAGTATCAACAAATAATATAAAAAGAAGCACAATACCTTCACAGAATGTAAATGAGACGAAATAAAGAGGATGCTATTTCTACTAGCATAAATATTTACCAGTCTGCTTAAACTTTATAGAAATCATGATGACTGGGTGCCTGCTTATGGTCAGGGGAGCGTTGTATGTTTGTTATAAGTGATCCACTGGAAACTGATTATATTCTCTCTTCTATAATTTTATTGTTGTTTTTTAAAGCATGTCCATTTATTTACCTTGTGGGATTCTACATTTTTGTCAGGTCGTTTCCTTTATGTTCTAAGAACCAATGTCATATGTTCATTGTGGTGACACTTGTAAAGCCACCCAGTGGAATATAATGAGGGCTGCAGTCAATAAATAAATAATGTTGACCTGAAAAGAAAAGTGAAAGCACCACTCCTACCCACCAGTCACTACTGACGGTTAACTGCTCTACAAATACCATGAAAAGAACGCTGTGCCCATGGCAACCCAACAGTTGAACTCTGATGGTGGGTTTTTTTTTTCAATCTTGGAAGGGGGCGGATGTGCGTTCACTCGCCTACCAGAGTTAATAATAACTTCTAAATCTGGCATTTCCTCATAATGCAACAATCTTATAAAACTGCTTTCATCCAAGACCTTAAAAAGGCCTAAAATCAAGCAAGTATTATCAGCATTTGAAAGATAAGAAAACCCCCAAAGATTATGCAATTTGCCCAAGGTCAGACAGAAAAACTTACTAAAGCAAAAACACAGCTCAAGGTAACGAGCTCCCAGTCTGTTGTTCTAATTAGACCATCCTCCCCCGAGGTGGGTTTGAAGTTTTGCCTCAGGTTCTCAAAAACCTCGGACGGATTGCTGAAGTCCAGGGAATGGTCCCAAAGGACAGCTGTAGTTAATTGAACATCTTGCAACTTGCAAGATTCTGTTATTAGTTTCATTAATTAGTTTAAAGCATTTCTCACAAAACAAATTCTCAAAACATATGAAAATTAAGGATTCCCCCTTGTTTTATAATCTCATAAATTAAGATGTTAAAAAGAAATTATAATGAAAATGAATGTATCACATTTTCACTTACAATCAATAGAAAACAAAGCTACCAATTGTACTGAGTTAGGGTGACTGCAAAGAGGCTGGAGGCGCAAAGGCCATTCACAAACACTCTCTTCAAGGGGCAGAGCATCTGAATTAAGTAGCACAAAAATAACAGGAGTAAATTGCCTAAAGCAGGCAAAGCACTCAAAAATATTAAGTGATAATGTCTAAGACATTTTCCCTTTCATCTTTGTGCTGCTATATGTGCTAGTCCCTAAACCCTGACCAAGCTTCCCTCTCTCATCTCGCCCTCTTCATCATGTTAATGTCCATCAGACCCAACTTAGGTATCACGTCTTTCCTGAATCCTTGCATGCCCTCTCCATTTTCAGCCCCTTCCCTCCTGACTAGACTATAGCCCTCCTCTGTGCTCCCATGACTTCCTTGGCTTCTCTCTATCAACCACCTATCTCCCGGTGTTTAAATGGTCTCTCTTGTGAATTAGACTGAGTTCCAAGAAAGCAGAGAAAGTGTTTCCATTTTGCAAATATGGCAGATTATTATTATTTCTCATTCTCTCAGTGATTATTTCTCATCTCCTGTGATCTAGCTTGATACATTGAAACACTTAGGAAAATTGTCCAAAACTGGAAAAAGGGATTTTCGTATTTCAGCTCCAATGTGTAAAGAGCTCAGAAGTTGTGACTCTTACTATCCTTACAACAAGAAGAAAGCTAAACAAACTAAAAATCAATGTTGGACCTATCAGAGAACTGAGGTTGCAGGGAAAACTGCCATCTCAAAATCTGGAGGGACAGGTGAATCCAGAGAGTTACAGCTGAGATCTGCTTACCTGGAGCAGAAGACACTGGAGCCATAAACGGGTAGGATTACTTAAATGGCAATTTTGATGAATTGCTAGAGGCTGAGTGTGGACTAGTAGGAGAGTGATAAACTCCCAGGAGCTGCAATCTTTTGGGGTCCCCACACGCTTTTGTGAGTTTTTATCTCCAGGAACCCTGTCAGGTTCTCATGGTGAAGAGCCAAGAAAGATCTCCTTGTGGCTCTGGCAGGGACAAGGGGAAAGTAACAGTTGTGAAATATTCAGAGCATTCTCCATAACAAAGGCCTAATTTACAGGGAAAAAGGCTTTACCGGAGCCTTATCCCACCTGGGGATGGGCTTTTTCCTGACTTCAATTCCCTCTAGCCTCCCTGTATCCCATAGGGATAAAAGTAAAACTAAGAAGCACTTGTGAAGATCCTAACATAAGCCCACTAAAAGACTGAAACTTATTCATCAGATTGTATTACCCTTCCCTTGCCCACACCTTACCACCACACCAACAGGGCTCCAGTATACTAGCAATGGATGACAGCTGAAAGGGCTGCGAGATGAAGACTCTACCCAAGGAGAAGATCTTAGGGAAGACCAAAGAGAACAGGGTATTGTAAAATGAGGACACTCAAGGAATCGAAGCCTCTGACCCCTACAGCTATAGCAAACATTAAACACAGTCCAACTTCTAACAATATTAAAAAAACTTCACCCTAAGGGCCTATTTACCTCAGTTCCTATAACTCAAGACAGCATGTACAACTTTCAACAAAAAATTACAAGGCATGTCAAAGGCCAGAGAAAACACAGTCTGAAGAGACAAAGCAAACATCAAAACCAGAGTCAGATTATGACATAGATTTTGGAGTTACACAGGGAATTTAAATAACTATGATTAACATGTTAAGGCTGTCATTGAAAAAGTAGGCAACATGCAAGAGCAGATGGATAACATAAGCAGAGAGATGGAAGCTCTAGAAAAGTATCAAAAGAAAATGTTAAAAATCAAAAACACTAAAAAATGTAAAATATCTTTGATGAGCTCACCAGTAGACTGGTCACAGCCAAGAAAGAATCAGTAAGCTTAAAGGTAGATAAATAAAAACTTCCCAAACTAAAGTTCAAAGAGAAAAAAAGAATTAAGGGGAAAAAAAGAACATTCAAGAATGATATGAACCTCAAAAGGTATAACATACGTGTAATTAGAATACCAGAAGGCAAAGAAAAAGAGGACAGTACAGAAGAAATATTTGAAGTAGAAATGGCTGAGAATTTTCCAAAATTAATGACACAAATGCAACCATACATCCAGGAAGCTCAGAGAACACCAAAGAGGATAAATACCCAAAAAATGTATACTGAGGCATATCATATTCAAACTACAGAAAAATAAATAGATAAATAAAAAGTCTTAAAAGAAGCCAAAGGGGAGAAAAACATTGTAACTATAGGGGATCAAGGATAAGAATTATAGCAGACTTCTCATCAGAAATCATACAAGCAGGGGGAGAGTGGAGTGAAATATTTACTCTTGAAAGAAGAAAAGCAAAGCTGGAAAATAAGATTTTTTAAAAAATTTACTAATTTTGTGAGGGGGGAAGTGTTCTTTTTAACAACTTTCTTGATGCATAATTGATATATAATAAACATCACATTTCTAAATTGTACAATTTAAAAGTTTTGACAAATGTATATGCCCATGAAACCATTGCCACAACCAAGATGATGAATATATCTATCATCCTCCCGAAGTGTTTTGGGGCCCCACTGTAATTCCTCCCTCCTGGGCTACTTTGCCCCTTCTTCCCAGGCAATTTATGATCTGCTTTCTGTCACTATAGATTAGTTTGCATTTTCTGTAATTTCATGTAAATGGGATCATACAATATATTTTTTTATGTCTGGCTTCCTTCACTCAGCATAATTATTTTGAGAACTATTCACATTGTAGTATGCATCAACTCTTTGTTCCTCTTTATTGCTAAGCATGGATTCTATTTATGGATATTTCACAATTTTTTTATCTATTCACCTGTTATTTGACTATTTGGGTTGTATCCAGTTTGGGGCTATTATAAATAAAGCAGCTGTCAACATTTGTGTAAAAGTCTTTTTGTACATACATATTTTTATGTCTCTTGGGTAAATACCTAGTAGTGAAATAGATGGATTATATGGTGTATGTATGTTTAACTATTTAAGAAACTGCCAAGTTGTTTTACAAATTGGTTATACCATTTTTGATTCCCACAAGCAATGTATGAAAGTTGAACTCCTCCACACTCTCACAAACATTTGATATGGTCAGTGTTTTTTAATTTAAGCCATTTTAATAGTGTAGTGGTATCTCATTGTTTTAATTGTATTTCCCCAATGACTAATAATGTTAAGCATCTTTTCATGTGCTTATTTATGTTATATAACTTCTTTGGTGATGTATTCACTCAACTCAAATCCTCTACCTATTTTTCAATTGAGATTTTTGTCTACACTATGCTGTGTTAAAATAATGGAAGATTATAAGTAATAGAAATGTGCAACAATAGAGAAATGGTTCCATAAATGTGGTTTACCTATACAATGGTATATTTAAAATGTTGTTAAAAGTATTTTTAATTATATTTAAGTTTAGTTAATTGGATAAGATGGTGGGCTTTTTTATTGTTATTTGGGGATTTGTTTTGCTTTGCTTTAATAAAACCATATAATCTAGTAAAATGGCCTTTTGAAGATACAACAGTGTTCTGCCTCTCCGGGATTGAGAATTCAATTTACCTTTGGGTTAAATTTGGTTTTTTTTTAATGTTGAATATGACAAGTATCCACTGACAGCCTTGAAGAAAACTGTGACACTATAACATCACCCGAATTCAGCTGTTTTTGACTTAGAACCAAAATTTTTTTTTTTCTTTTTTGGTGTTTATAATTGACCCACAGCTGTCCCTACCTCTTGACTGTGTTTATATAAGGACTGAAGGGAAAATATTTATCTCTGTATAGCTTATGTCTTATCACTGTATATGTAGCTCACATGCTGCAAATTGCTAGCTGCTTTTGTAAGGATGTGTGTTGAACAGTTTCCTATGAGTGATGTAGGGTAAAAACCACAGGACTGCAGGTAGGACATATAGGAATAATACTTAATGCAAGAAAACTAAACCAGACTTTTAATGTCCTTTATGCAGTGTTAATTAAGACTGAATAACTCCAGATTAGCTGATGTTTGATATTACGTTCTAATGTAATTTTCACACCCCTGTGGGTGGGAATAGAGTCTCCCCTAAATAAAGTAGACATTTCTTCTTTAGTCATGCTGGAGAAAGGCCGCTTAGGACAGAAAATGAGAATTAGGGACTTAGCTTAGACTGAGACAAGTACCTAAACTCAAAGACATGGAAATTCTTGAAGTTGATGCCTGAGATAAACAGTAGAGGAGGCAGAGAGGGAGCCTCCTGGAGGACCCTGAGGCTGGGCTGGGTGCGTGAGCTCAGAGAGCAGCCTCAATTAGCAGCAGTTTTAAGTTCGCCCTGTGCTGGACTTCCCTTACATTATTCCATGATATTTAGCAAAATCTTGCTCCAGGAGGCCACCTGGTTTAGACTGTGAGAAATGAAGGGAAAGGCCTGGGAGTGAGAAACAAAAGGAAGAGCAGTGGCTGACCCTTAGAGGCCTGAGTTGAAAGAGCAATAGCAGAAACTAACAGAAGAAAGTCATGCCCAGAGGAAGAACAATTAATGCCAGAGACAGTGACATGCTGGGCACAGGTAGTGGAGGCAAAGGGGAGGAACCTGTTGGCAAACCTGTGTGGAAAAGCACTGGGGAATCCTTAGCAGGGAAACATTGTTGTGTTGAAATCCTAGCTCTGCCACATATCAGCTGAATGACCCGGGGCAAGTAGTTTAGCTTCCCTGTCCTTTAGTTTCCTCATCTGTAAAATGGGTATAATACTAATACTACTATAAATGGATTGTTCTGAGGATGACATGAGTTAATATACATAAAGCTCTCAGAATAGTATTGGACAAATGAAAGATTATTGTTCACATAGACTGGTGAGGGCTCACCATTGCCTTTATTGATGGAAATATAGTCACAACGTATTTCATAAAGAAGTCACAAAATAATATTTATGTCAATCATATTTCATCAATGTATAGAGACATACAAAGAGAAATTATGGAAAAATATACTCCCATATCTCTGCTTTGGGAGATTACAGGCCCTTTTAATTTTTTCTTTTTCACATCTCTACTTCTAAAATTAGCTATAGTGAACTTTTGCAACTAAAAAAATAAATATATATTTTGATATATAACAAAAGAGCAGTATAAAAATTCTGGAAAGTAGATTGCTAAAAATCACATTCTTCAATCAATATGCCCTAAGAAATTAACTTTAAGTTTAAAATGCCCTAAGAATTCACAGGAGGCATGTCCATTTGATTGTTTACCAGCGTGATGTTAGAAAGTTATAGTGCCTGCTGTTATCCAGCCATCCCTTTTAAAATGATTCCCTCCTTGTCAGCAAAGGGCTCCATGCTAGACTCACTCTCAGTGAAGAGGCAGGGAATGAAGTGGCCTTTAAAAATTGCTCGCCTGTCAGTGCAAAAGCAGCTATATGTTAACCTCACCTTGAAACCCTGGATAACACTGACCACTCAGCATTAGAAAAAAGTAGAGGTGCTCTATACATTAACTATACATTAACTGCCTAAATTTTCACAGCAATGTTATAAGGAAGGTACTATTAGCCAAATTTTTCAGTAAGGCCCAGAGAGGTTAAATAACTGGCCCCAAAGCACACAGCCAGGAAAAGATCAAACCAGGATCCAAACAAAAGCCTGGCCATACAGCCAGGCACCACAGGGGCTCTCAGGCTTTCAAGTATAGGAACTGAGAAGCATGTGTGCACACACACACTCTACATAGAAGTGGAAAGAATCCCCGGCATACATTATAACCAGTTGTTCCCAAGGTTCTTCCAGCACTGACCCTACTGACTTTAGAACTCTATTAGCTCACAATTTTGAAGGAAAATGGAAAAGGAGGAAATACTATCATGAAAACATTGAAACATAAGAACAGCAAACACCTCCCTACCCAAAACATCTAAAACAGTACATTGTAAGTTTGGGAACTGAGTATTACAGCAGATCTTTTCTTCTTGCACAAGAGTCACTTATACTAAGCCCCACACCACTAAACCGAGACTTAATTACAGTTTCCGCTCTCCCAGAAATGGACTCTGAAACCAGTCACTCAGGAATCCCCTGACCAGCACTAGTGAGGTCATCAGCCCGACAGACCCCTGCCAGCCCCTGAAGGAAAGAGACTGTGCCATAACCAATCCACTTTTTTGTCTAGTAAAATTTCCTTGTTCATGCTCCCTTCCGCTTGTAAAAGTCTTTTATTCTGTACAGCTCCTCAGAGCTCCTTTCTATCTTCTAGATTGGATGCTGCCCAATTCATGAATTGTTGAATTAAAGTCAAAAGGTCTTTAACATTTAATCAGCTGAATTTTGTTTTTTAACATTGTCGTTATAGAACATAGGTGCCATTCATCCATTTGTTAATTTATTCCACAAATAATATTCCAGGCACTATATGGTAGGCATTGACACCTGTCTCAATAGTTCTCTTAGAAGTGACTTATTTTTTATTTCAAAATTCTCACACCATCATTCACTGAGACTCAGCATTAACAGAAAGAAAACACACCTGCCTCCAAGCACACACACACTCCTGCAAGTCCATTCCCACAGGCCACGGGTTTCTCTCACGTTCCCTGAACAAGGCACAGATGTTGTATTCTCCCTTATTAACATTCAATTAAAATGTTATAGCTCTCTCTAGGACTTGCGATGAAATAAGAATATATTGATGGAGTTCGGGACACGCTACCCCAAAATATGGCACCTTGCAGCAGGGAATATTTTAAGCCAAAGGAGTTGGAGGACAGCAAAAGCAAGGTCCCTTTGACTGCCCCCTACAACCTTCTCCCCTGAAACAGGTTGTGAAACCCTCAGGCAGAGGTGCCTTTCTGAACCCAGAGGAAGGAGCATCCTCATCTCCAAAGACAAAGGGACCCCGAGAAGAATCCGAAAAACAGGCCTTGCTCAGTTTCCCTTTTACTACACTGACTTCATACTCTCTGACCTCTCAGAGTTCTACACGACCGCCCACTCTTCATCAAACTGAGTGGTGATGCAAATAATCCATAATCAATCTAGAGATCAAAATTGGGGTGAGTTTATTATATGAGCCAGTTTTGAGGACTACAGCCCTGGAAAGAAACTTCACCAAGGAAGGAAGCACCCCGAAGAAGCAGGGCATACAGAGTGGTTATATCCTGTCTTGGAACAAGGAACATACATCAAATATGACAGGAATATCTCTTTTACTGAAGTCTCAAGATGTTTTGCTAGCACAGCAGGTCAGTAGTCACAAGAAAGGCACAATAGTTGAGTAATTAATCTTTAGTTTCTGGAAGGAATGCTTATCTTTAAAAAAATGCAGATATTGGGGGAGGCATACATCCCTATCTTTAAAAGCATCATTGTTGACTTTGGGGGCATTGTAAATGTTTAAAGCAGATGTACAGTGCATGCTGGACAGGCCATGTCGGGCCTTTCTGGAAAAATAGGTCAGGCCGAATTAGTTTTAAACCAAATGGCTTCCTCATATACCTCAATATATATTAATTTTTCTTATGCCTCTTCATTTATTCATTGTAGGGACCTGGAAATGGCCACCCCAAGATATGTCTCTTTGGCATCAGGATTATTTGAGGCTGATTGCTTTTGATAAACTGGGACAGGGAAGGAGGCTCTGAGGAATGGAATTTGCCCTTTGTTAGGACACATTTATATTTGTAAGGTAAATCTCTAGCTGTAAAAGGTGCCTCTCTCTCTGTACCAGGAAGAAGAAAGGAGATGACCTTCTCTCTAGAAACTCTTAATCAATACCAAAGGCAAGGACTTAAAATCTGCATTTTATTGTGCTTGTCTGGTAACCTCCTGTAACTGACTTCCCTCCCCGCTCAACGTTGGCATTTCTTTAAGGATTAAGCATCTTTCCTTAGGCTAGGAACTGATTGCTGCCTCACCTGTGACCGCCCAGCTCCAGACAATAGACTTGCCTCCTGCTACGCCCACCGAGATAGCAGACCCACTACCTGCTGTGTCCATCAACCACTGTGCCGACAGGGCAATCTTGTGACTATTGTGGGAGGGACATTTCAAGCACATGTGAAACACCCTGTTTGGGGGTGTATAACCACTATGAGTACCCCACTTCTTCGGTGCCCTTTCTTCCTTTGGGAAGAAAGGTCCCGGGCCATGGTTCCTCATAAAGCTTTGTTAATTTTCTCTTGCTATTCTGTCTCATGTGAATTTAATTCGTTCTCTGGCCAGACGAACCCACATTTGGGAAGAGGAAATAGCTTCTCCCCTACATCATCAAGAGCATAAAGTATTCAGATATGTTTCTTCGGGTCTTCGTTTCCTTAATGAAGGTTCCCGTGTCACGCAAAACTTAAATTTGTGTGCTTCTCCCCTGTTAATCTGTCTTTGTCAGTTTAATTTTCAGACCCAGCCAGAGACCCTAAGAGGGTCAAGGAAAACTTTTTCCTCTCCTACAATATGCAAATAAAGATGGGCGCAATTGAAAGGCACTGATACCCAGCAGGTAGGTATCTGTAACTCAGGGCTCATTTATCTCCAATGATTAAAAAGATTAAAAAAAAGTCTGTGAAAATGACCATCCTCTGTGAATGGTGACTAAATCTAGGTGTAATTTGATGCATTCGATGCACTTTGTTCTGATGGCGATAGTGTCTTTCTCCTTCTTCAAATGCAGGGAAATCTCTCCTTGAGCTCTGCCCGCATCCTTTATTATGGAAGGCCTGCTTTGTAATGGAGTCATTATCTTGCTGAGGACTGAGTAAGAGAAAGTGGTCCTTCTGTCCTGTATTAAAGTGCCTGCTCGTTGACTCAGTTATTAAAATAAGAGAGAAAAAAGCTCCTTGTTCTAATTTTCCTTATCAGCCTCCACAGGGCCCATTTCAGGCTGCCTGTGAAGTGTTAGAACGCAATTGTGTGCTTGAATAAAAAGGAGAAACTGAATTAGAGACTCTTAAGACCATTATATTGTCTTATTTAGTGACACTGTTTGCCTCACCAAAAGCAATGGGCTAAGTGTTCTTCCTGAGTAATAATAATAATAATAATACCAACATTTAACTAGCACTTTACACTTTGCAAAGCACTTTCGCATATGTTATCCCTTTTGATCTATGCAACAACGCTGGGGAGGATCAGGTGGGTGTTATGATCATCAATTTACAAAGGAAGGGCTTGAATCATGCTTAAGTTACAGCTTTAAAACTTCAAAGCCAGGATTTGAAAGCAGAAGAGCCGGGTATTGGAGCAGAGTTCGTCCCGTCTTTGGTAGGTGCCACAGACAGCCCTCCAGCTCCTCAGGGACTCAACGCTGAACCCCTCGCCCACCTCTGGGTAGTGGCCTCTGGGTCCTAATTTAAATGACTAGTCTTCAGAGGACAGAAATGAGGCAAATCAGAAGCACCTCATCATAGCCAGCATGCACATGAACATTTGCTATTAATCCCTACATTATGGAGGACGGGTCGTTTTTAAGGGTTGAAGTTTTCGTGTTTTCTTTTGTTTGGTTTTTTTTTCCTTTTTCTCCCCAAAGTCTCCCAGTACATAGTTGTGTATTTTTAGTTGTGGGTCCTTCTAGTTGTGGCATGTGGGATGCTGCCTCAGCATGGCTTGATGAGCAGTGCCATGTCCACGCCCAGGATCCGAACTGGTGAAACCATGGGCCACTGAAGCAGAGTGCACGAACTTAACTGCCACACCACCAGGACGGCCCCCAGGATCGAAGTTTTTGAACAGCTATTTTAACTATGTGTATTTATGTGAATATTTGCATAATCTGTGTACATATTCTGTCATATGTCAAGAAAAGGCCACATTTTATAGAACATTTCAATGTTGTTACAAATGATCTCTGCAAATG
The DNA here is from genome assembly GCF_041296235.1 of Equus asinus. Classification (NCBI taxonomy): domain Eukaryota; kingdom Metazoa; phylum Chordata; class Mammalia; order Perissodactyla; family Equidae; genus Equus; species Equus asinus. The sequence continues at coordinate 109,780,204 of NC_091792.1, read as the reverse complement.
ATTCTAGCAGGTGTATATGCAAGTTTGCTTCTTTTAGAAATAAACATGATCCTGGATATATTTGTATAAACCAATTTTCTGATCAACTAAATATTATGCAGGGCTGTTCTCATTTTATATAATTCTCTGAAGATGCCATTTTATGGACTCAAATAATCTCTACTTGACTAACTTCACTGATCAATTTGTACTTTAAGTATAAAGTTTTCTTCAATTAGACTAACATACATGACTTTTGGACATTTCAGTTGCTTAGTTTAAATCAGCTACAGCATTTGTTGAGCCCCTAGTGATGCAGGACCCTGCTAGAGACTGGGAATTCAAAGACAAAAAGACAAATCCTGTGCTCAGGTTGCTCACAACTCTAGGTGGGAAAGAAACTAACGAGGAAAATGTTCTAATTCCCTATTGAATGGTTTGCAAATCCCCAGAGATTTCTAAAAATATTTGCTTCATTATCAAAAACGGGTTGCCTCATTACCAAAAATAGCATCCTATCTCAGCCCGGGGCCGCTACCAAGTAGAGCTTGGCAAGGATCAAGATGGTAATACTTATTTAAAAAAAAAAAAAAGATGGCAATAATTTGTTACAGGTTGAAAGGTGAAGGCAGAGGGTGAGAGTAAAAGGGAGGGAAGCAGGGAGGACCTGGTGCAGTACCGTAATGCCCCACTGTGTAGCTCTCACGCCACAGTGAGCCAGCAAGTTGTTGAGTAGGTGTTAAAGATAAACTGAAGCACATTAAAAATTTTAAGAGTTTATTGGAGCAAAATTTGATTCGAATCAGCTAGCACCAAACTGGAAGTGGTTAGGAGTGCCTCACTGACAAGAGCCAGGGGAAAGACTTTTATGGAGAAGGAGTGGAAGCAGCTAGGACATTATTTGACAGCCTACAGCTTCAGTGGCTATACTGTTTGGGAAGCTTCATTAGCTGTTTGTGATGGGTTGTCTTGGGTTTTCATTTCTTAACCTGGAGGCACTGCAGGCTGAGGTTTTGGTTTGATTAACTAAGTTGCTAAGGTATTAGAACCACCTCAGTCTAATGGGCCCCTTGTTTAATCACTGTGATAGAGGCATGTTTATTCTATACAAGAACTTCTCTGGAAAGGCTATAATAAGGGGCTCCTCTTCAGAGTAGTCCCTAGAAGAGAGAAAGTTGGGGGAGTTTATGTGCCAGGCTCCCATTCTTTTTATTAATCAAAGTTCCACCCACATGGAAAGCTATATAGTGGAAATCAGCCCCTTCTGTTCACACAGGAAGCCAGTTATTACTCCCAAGGGATGTTTGTTCAAGTCCAAGCATGTAGGGAATACTTGGTGAGAGTGAGGCACCAATGGAAGGAAGGAAGGAAAGAAAGAAATGGGGGGTGGACTTTGAGATAGCACATTTATCTTTGATCCCAATACAGCATCCCTTCTCATTTCTATGTTTTAGACTTGATACCTAAAATAGTTATGTGATTTTTTTCCCTCCAGAAGATGCTGAGTGGAAATTATACATGAGATTGCCTTTTTATACTGTCTTAAAGAATCATGTTTCTCTCCTCAGAACACTTCCTAGTTTAGGGTCATTGGTGTTATTTGATTAATATCTGTAGCTTCTACAAAATAGTTTGTGGTAACGGGGATCATGTCTGATCTTTATTTCCATTATGTCTCCAGTAGCTGGCACTTAGTAGGAGCTTAGCAGATACTGGATGAATGAATAAATGAATGGATAAGACGAGGGTGCTCAAGACTCAACCACTGACGTAATGATTTAGCCTATCCAGATAACACATCTGCAGTTTGCTTGGTTCCCCAAAGCTTTACCTGTAAGGAAGAGAAAGAATGATAACTTCGAGCACTAGTGCAAATCAATGAGGGGGATATTTTAGATGGGAAAAGGGAATGATTCTTTCAGTTCTTCTTAAATCAATCATTTATCTATGTCACTGGCTCCTCCCCTTCCTAAAAGCACTAAAATCTATATTTGTACTTAAGTTAGAAAGAATTATAATAATGTTATAAGATTTTTGTGACTCATTTTGAGATAACTGGAGACTTCCTGATGTGCCATAAAACCAAGGGTTGAAATTCCCTGCACGAAATGATTTGGTAGTTTGTGGAAAGCTTATCCGTCAAGGTAGTTAGAAAATGAGACCAAATATCCAAATTCTCCCTCCAGAGCTTTGGTTCTAATCCTGAAATTATTCTGATCTGCTTTCACAGGAGCTACATGTGGCAACTGAGCCAGAAGTGCTAGAGGTAACATAAATTAGATGATGTGTTCTGTCTTTTTCTTTGATAAAGTTAAACTCTTACCATTAGTCAGAAATTGATTTTGAATTGTTTAGAGTGCAGGTTCAGAGCGCCACCTGCTGGTATAATACGTAAGTTCAAGCGACTTTCCTTGATTATAGCTAATACTCTGGTCAGGTTTCTATTACCAAAAATCAAAACAATAAAATTTAATTCCACAACAAAAGTAATTAACATACATAAAAACGCATGTATTCTTTTCCTGAGATTATTCAAAGCTTTCTAGGAAAAATAATCACTGAACTCAGAATTAGAAATCCTGACTTGACTCTACCAATTTCTAGCCAGGGGACCACGAATAAATTTTTAACGTCAAGCCTCAGGTTCCTAATCTGTAAAATTTGGGTTAAAAAAAACTGTTCTAGACGAAATAAGATACCATAGCATGCTGAGTAAGGATGAAAAAGTGCTGAGGGCTGAGGAGTGGATGCAGAATGAGGAATTTACTTACATTGACCCCTACATCCTGCAAGATGAGAGTTGCAGTTTGGTGGAAAAACAAGAGACGGTGGTCCTGGTAAGTGACTAAAATAATTGTACAAGGCATGTAGCCTGGAAGGAAAAAAACGAAGACCTACACTTGGGAAAAAATAAAAAGGCAAGAGACTAGAGATCCTAATGAGGTGAGAGAAAAAGTAAAGTGTAAAGGAAGTGAGATGTCCAGAAGAATAGGAGATGATGGTAAGAGATTTATTCCAGATCATTCCAGATGGTGACAATGTCACAAGTGTGAATAAAGGTAAATGTCACAGGGGTAGAGGTACCACAAGGCTGGGTGTTGGCTAAGTTGTCCAATGAACATTGAATGATCAATGGCAGCAGAGAGAAAAGACCATCAGCAAAAGTGAAAGTCCTCATAGAATATGAGGGAGAGACCAAAACAATAAGGAGGAATAGAGGATGGTATGGCAGGTGGCATCAGTGCAAAACAGGTGGCATTTTTGCTTAAGAATGGTAGTTTCTTCAATCAGTCTCTTACTCCATCTCTCTCTCTTTCTCTTTCTCTCTGTGACTTTCTCTGTCTGTCTCTTTCTGTCTCTCCGTATATATATAATCTCTCCATATATATATATATATATATATAGTCTCATGTATGTGTATATATATATATATATATATATATATATATATAGTGTCCCAAAAGTCTTGGTGTAGTTTTAAGCTTTAATAACTCCAAAATTATAAATAGTTTCAACTTGCAAAACATATCATTTGAGAGTTCAACTATTTAAATTTTATTCACTCATTTAGTTTTGTGGCTTTTTAAATATAAATTTCTAATTTTACTTTGTAGTTTCAGTCAACATTTGTCATCTTCAGTCAGAGGGACTGAATATATTTATTCAGTCAAGATTGATTAAGACCATCCAACCTATTAAGATTCACAAGCGCTTCCCCAGCAATAGTAGAGGTGACTTTGATGAATACTTCATAGAAATAACTATTGATAGAAGAAGGTTGAGTCTCCTTTCCTTCCCAGTATGACCAACTTCATTCAGATACACCTATTTGCATACTCACATATACATACGTATATACAGAGACCAATTCAAAAGCTTTGAACTTGGGAAAGCTTCCAAGTTTGTTCCTGGAGGTGCACAAAACAGCTGGTCAACTATTAAGATGTAGCACCACTTCAATGTCAGAAAATAAAGTCATGCTGCTGGGAAAATTTTGCTAAATGTCCCAGATAATAGCTTAGATTCCCTGGCTTTTACCTAGTTCTTCCTCTCTTGTTAAAAAAAAAAAAAGGTCAACTACAGGAAACCATCAATAAAATGAAAAGACAACCCAACAACTGGGAGAAAATATTTACAAATCATATCTCTGACAAGGGGTTAATTTCCAAAATATACAAAGAACTCACACAACTCAACAACAAAAGAATGAACAACCTGACCCAAAAAATGGGCAGAGGATATGAACAGACATTTTTCCAAAGAAGATAGACAGACGGCCAGCAGGCATGTGAAAAGATGTTCAACATCACTAAGTATTAGGGAAATGCAAATCAAAACTACGAGATATCACCTCACACCCATTAGAATGGCTATAATTAACAAGAAAAGAAATAACAAGTGTTGGAGACGATGTGGAGAAAAGGGAACCCTCATACACTGCTGGTGGGGATAAAACTTGTGCAGCCACTATGGAAAACAGTATGGAGATTTCTCAAAAAATTAAAAATAGAAATATCATATGATCCAACTAGTCCACTACTGGTATTTATCCAAAGAATATGAAATCAATAATTCAAAAAGATATATGCACCCCTATGTTTATTGCAGCATTATTCACAATAGCCAAGACAAGGAAGCAACCCAAGTGCCCATCAATGGGTGAATGGATAAAGAAAATGTGGTGTATATATATATATATATATATATATACACATACACAATGGAATATTACTCAGCCATATAAAAAGACAAAATTGTGCCATTTGTGACAAGATGGCTGGACCTTGAGGGTATTATGCTGCATGAAATAAATCAGCCAGAGAAAGACAAATACCATATGATTTCACACATATGCAGAAGATAAACAAACACATAGATAAGAAGAATAGATTAGTGGTTACCAGAGAAGGGGGTGAGAGGAAGGCAAAAGGGGCAAAGGGGCCCATATGTATGGTGACAGATAAAAACTGGACTGTTGGTGGTGAACATGATATAATCTATACAGAAACTCAACTACAGTGATGTACACCTGAAATTTACACAATGTTGTAAACCAATATGACCCCAATAAAATAATTTTTTAAAAAAGAATTCAACTATATTACAAACATATTTTAATAAAACTGAGGTCACTTTTACTACACATACAGTATATATCATAGATTAGATTGTGTCAGTATATTGTTTGTTATACACTATATATTATGCAATGTATGAAACACATTTTCTTATAAAAGTACAAAAACAAGCTATGCTCTTTTTAGCATGTGTTCAGGAGTGAAGAGAGTAGAATCTCTAAAAGCAAGGACCCTGGACTCAGGTTGCGTGGGTTCAAACTGCAACTCTTCTACTTACTAGCTAGGTAATCTTTCATTAGTTAACTACTTTGAGCCTCAATTTCTTCTACTATAAAATGCGGGTGGAGGGGTTGGCCTCCTGGTGTAGTGGTTAAGTTCGGCACACTCTGCTTCAGTGGTCTGGGGTTGCTGGTTCAGATCCCAGGTGTGGATCCACAGCACTCATCAGCCATGCTGTGGTGGCAACCCACATATAAAGTGGAAGAAGATTGCCACAGATGTTAGCTCAGGCCTAATCTTCCTCAAGCAAAAACAAGAGGAAGATTGGCAACAGATGTTAGCTCAGGGTAATCTTCCTCAGGAAAAAAAAAAGGGGGGGTGGAAATAATACTACTCATCTCATAAGGTCATGGGGAGGGCTTGAAGAGATAACATATGGAAAGCCATAGCAATACATCAGAAAGGTTATCCTTTATTGTATAATTAGCTCAAGCTTCTTTCCACCATCCCTCTCCTCTTACTTCCCTCCTTCTCCACTTATTTACCTGGCCCGCCTCAGAAATACTTTGAAGAGGGAAGTTAAACTTAAGTAACTAGATACTCTGAAACTTCTTTTTCCAAATTCACTGTAGAAAAGGGTGCTCACTTTTCCCTGATCTTCTCTTTCTGTGTAAGAATTCAAGACCAAAATGTAAATCAATTGACTTCATCTGAATTTCAGGGAGACCTTAAAATATTTGAGCTCTATGTCTACTCACTGTAATCAACTTTAAATGTTAGATTTCAATTCTTAAACCAAAAAGAAATGTGGATTTATTTATTCTTGGCAAGCCAAATTCTCATTCCTTAGTGTTCCCTAGATACAAATGAAATGGAGATTATTAAAAGGTTAAAATATTTTTGGAAACCTTAACTATTATGCCTAACTTTAACTAATTAACCCTTCCATTGAATTAACGACAGAGTTAATTAGCTCAAACGGGATACATTATTTAGTTTGGAGAAAAATAGTGTTGGAGATTAGATACATTCTCTTGCCATCTTGTGGTTTCACTCCCACACTGCAATGTGTTAGTTAGGTGTCTATAAAAGCAGCGTAGATACATTGTTCATCCACATAATTTTAGTATATCTCAGCATGGTATTTAAAGCTGCTACTTAAAACTACCAGATGAGTGCATTTGGTCCTTTTTTTCAAAATGCTGGGTACTCAAATGTTTGGTCTCGATATCCTTCTAAAAGGGAGAATGTTTTCATATACAGTTGGCAATAAATGAGACAAGATGATATGAGGAACAGCTGAGTTTACAAAGAAAGGCTGAAACTTGCACAGTTCTGTGGGTTTCTTACTTAGAAGCTACATTCTCTGCAAGTGTATCATTCCAAGTTTTCATCAGGGGAACTAATGATGTCTTAGGAAAATGCAATGAACACAATTTAGACTGCTTAACTTGAAGTCAGTGTTGTTGTTGTATTTGGCTGTTGTTTTTGTTAACTCTCCATTTTCACGTCTGGATGGCCATTTCCTTCACTTCCCTCACTTCATTCAAACCACTGACAAGGAGAGAGCCTGAAAGTCACCTTTATCTGCAGAGCTCTCTGCATTGGTTAGGAAGACAGCCTCAGGGCATCAGTGCCAAGGTCAAGAAAAACTTTCAGTTCTCTAATTCCTAGTCCACTTTTTTTTTCTACCCCAAACTTAAAACATATTATTTAAACAGCACATAACAAACAAAATTCTCCTATGTTTCCATGGCTCCAAAAAAGGATTACTAGAGATAACCTTTGAAGCTAAAATAGAACCCACAGCTAAAACAAGCTAGTCTATAATTGTCCAAGACTCTAACTGAACATTGGACTACAGACTCATCCATCCCTAAATAATGCCCTGCATTATCTCCGAGATAGCATTACAAATGAATTCACTAGAAAAGACTTCCTAACCTGGATCAATTAGTTATTATAGAAAATGGTTAGCTGAGTAATCTGTGTCAGTTAGCTGTATAACAAACCATGCCAAAACTTAGTGGCTTAAAAAAATAATTCTGCAGGTCAACAATTTGGGCTGGGTTCAGCTGAGCGATTCTGCTGGTCTTCACTGGGCTCACATATGCATCTGTGGTCATTGGCTGGGTTGACCAAGAGGTCCAGGACAGCCTTAGCTGGCACAACTTGTGTCTGCTATCCATGGTCCCTCCTCCCCCAGCAGGCTAGCTCAGGCTTATTCACATGGTATTGAATAGGTTTTCAAGGTCTATTAAGGCCATAACTTGGAACTTGCCTGAGAAGCATGCAAGGACTCCTGAGACGTAGGCTCAGATTTGGCATAGTGTCACTTCTTCTGCATTCTATTAGCCAAAGCAAGTCACAAGACCAAGGGGAATCACATTGCGAAGGGAATATATCCAGGGAGGAGTGAAGGATAATCGTGGCCTTTTTTTCCTTTTGCAGTCTGCCACTTTTACACCCAACATATGTAATTGCGTCACTCTTATTTGAATACTTTCAAATTTGTTCCCATTCAGTTTAGAACCGTGATATAATACAGTAGACTTTCAGTGTTACAAAGAAGCTAACAATATTTCCATGGAAACCTATTCAAGACATTTTTACAAATTTTCTACACAATACTAACCCTATTTTAACCTAACTATATTATACATAAACTCCATAGGTTAATGGAATTGATAATTAACTTCAATGCCACACAGAAAAATAATGCATTCCAGTGGGAAAAGTAGTGAACTAGAAATTGGATAAAATAATTGTATTTGGTTCTATCCGTGACTCCCTAAGATATTGCCCTCACGATTAAACCTACCATGTAGTTATCTGAATTCATAAATTCCACTCAATCAAAATAAAAGAAACTAATGAAGACAGGAGGGATAGAGGTGGTGATGGAGAGGAAGAAGAAAAATGATTTTCCTGAAATATTCTTATTGTGAAGTAGCCTGATAGAATAGAAAGTGTATTATCTTGAGAAATAGAAAACCTGGGCTCTACTGCCAGATCTACCCCCTATTTGTTGGTGACCTTAAGAAAGAACTTGATATATGTAGGGCTATGTTTGCTCATTTCCATAAATTAAGGCAGTCGACCTCAAAAATCCCAGCCAGCTCTTAAAAGTAAAAAAAGTGTGCTGACTGTGGAGGGTTCTGTGTTCACCATATAAATACTATGCCTAATTCCCAAACTTCCTCACCCTCCCACTCCCTCTACTTCCCACCCATCCTGGAAAAAAAAATTCCAAAAATACATATTCTACAATGGCCTCAATCCAGTTGGGCAAAGAGTACTTGGAATGTAAATGGGAGGATTCAATATGCTAACATTGATAGTCAGTGAGACTTCTTTGACTGTCAGATTACATGACAGAAAAGACAAGACAAGGCTGCCAACAGCACCCTAGATGTGTAACTGAGGGGGTGGGCCATGCGAAGAATGACAGTGACAGGAAGGAAATAAGGGCTTTTCTTGGAAAAGAGGTGACCCAACAGAGAGTAAAAGCGAAGCTGTTTTGAAAAAGATAGATAAGACTTCCAGATAAACTCCTTGAATAGCTACAGGAATTGGTGATTAGAAAAGGTTTGAAAGCCAAAGTTTAGAAAAAGAGAACAGAGTGTAGCTCAGGGGAGCTGAGTGGGGCTGTGTGCCAGAAAAGAGGAGATTCAGAGAGACTTCTAGGAATGGAATTCCAGGAAAGGAGCAGTAAAGTCAACTCAATAAATTCAGCAAATGTGTTTTGACAGCCTACTTCATGCCAAGTAATATTCTTGCAGTAAAAGAAATTTTTTAAACACATATCCTTTTCCTCATGGAGCATTTTAGTAAAGTAAGACAGACCATAAGCAATATAAATAAAGAAATGCATGTGAATTAGAAAGTGCTAAATGCTATGGGGATAAATAATCAGGAAAGGGGTTCCTGGGTGGGGCTGGTAGGTTGCAATTTTAAAGAGGACAGTTAGGGAAGGTTTCAAGAACAAGGTGCTCTCACTGCTTCGGCAGCCCAGATTCACTTCACAGTCACAGAACCACACCAACAGGTCTATTAGTTGCCATGTTGTGGTGGCAGCTCACATAGAAAAACCAGAAGGACTTCAGGATTTTAGGCTGGTTATTTTTAAAACTACAGATGAGAAGCAGGCTCTGAGGACTGGAATTTTGCTTGCCCTTTTGAGAGACATTTGCATTTGTGAAGGAAGGGGGGATAAGCTTGTAGGGACCTGAAATTGGCCACCCCAAGATATGTCTCTTTGGCATCAGGATTGTTTTGGGCTGATTGCTTTTGATAAACTGGGACAGGGAGGGAGGCTCTGGGGAATGGAACTTGCCCTTGTTAGGACACATTTACATTTGTAAGGTAAATCTCTATCTGTAAAAGGTGCCTCCCTCTCTGTACCAGGAAGAAGAAGAGAGATGACCTTATCCCTAGAAACTCTTAATGGGGAAGGCAAGAACTTAAGTTGGTTGCTGTCTGGCAATCTCATGTAACTGATTTAGGGTGGTGGCTTCTGACCTTTACTTAATCCGATTTGATTCTTGTCTAAAAGTCATGGGATCACCCAACGACCAGACCCCACCTGCACTGATACCATTTTAACTTTTTTTCATGTTCTTTCCTTTGTCTTGTAAAGAAATGATTCACATACTCATGCCTTATAAAATTAGCCCTAACCCTCAACTCGGGGCAGCAGCAGGAGCTCTGACTGCCAGTGGGTCCTGTCCCCATGCACCAGCTCTGCCTGCCCATGGGTCCTGTCCCCATGCCAGCGGGGGCAGCAGAAGCGGTGGCAGCAGAAGCTCTGACTGCCCATGGGTCCTCTCCCCATGCTATTCTATTCTCTAAATAAAAGAGCACTACTGCCAGATCTTAAGAGTCTAAGAAATCTTTCTTTTGACTCCTTGGCTCACCGACCCCGCATCAGGACTTACAACTAGGATATACAACCATGCACTGGGGCTTTGGGGAGGGGAAAAAAAAAGGCAGCGGCATTTGAAAAAACACTAGAAGGAGGTAAAGGAGGTTACATGAGTGGACATCTAGGGAAAGATGTTCAAAGCAGAGCATCCTCATATATCCTCAGACCTGTAGAGTCCAGTGTAGCTGGAATGGAGTGAGTAGAGGGGAGAGATGTAGAAGATCAAAGAGAAGAGCTAGTGTGGGGAATGTTGGAAGGCCACTGTAAGGACTTGGGTATTTATTTGGAGCCCAGGAAGATGGGGATGGCTTTGAGCAGAAGTCTGACTTGATTGCCTTGGGGTTTTGGGCTGAGCCTGGCCCGTTTGGTTACATAAACTTATTTGTATATAAGAAGGGCAAATATAAAACAGAACCGAGATCTCCAAATCAGTTTATTCTTCAATCAATTAACAAATATTGATGGAATGACCAAATAGAAGCCTAAACTCTAGGGATACAACAGTGAGTATAACATGGACCTACCACAGGAACTAAGATTTAGAGGGAGAGAGAAATAAGAAAAAAGTCACAACTCAGATTTAACTTTCTTTATTCTTTTATAAATAAACCTAACTTGCTCATAGGCCTCTATGTCCACTCAATAGCAGGAAAAAAAAAAAAAAGGTTACCTATTCACAGTAACTTATTCACTTCTGTATTTAAAAAACAAAACAAAAGAGTCTCTTCCAAATTAGTTCCATCTCTTTGGTTCTCCCAGGTTTGGGGAGTGTAGGGGAAAGCTTATGTAATAGGAGAGGCATCTCTTCCCACACTGATCTGCTGAGGTGTCCCAGAACCTCACCTTGGTCTTGCTTGTGAGCATCTCTCTGTCAGCCTTTTTCAGCTGAAGTGTCTGAGCGCTGGCTGTTCTTCCAGCACTGTTAACATCAGGGATCTCCCCACCACTGATGACTTGGCTTTGCCTTGGCTCTCACGGATGCTGCTGGTTCTCTGTGACATTCCCATGACCCCCAAATGGCCCCTAGCTTTGGACTACTTACCTGCAAACAAGTTAGTCCCAAACATTCAGCCACATTCCATATACCCCGAAAGGACACACAAACACATCTGCATCTTCTTTACACCACTCACAGGCTTCGAGGAATCAAGGAGGGTAAACTACAACCATTTCACATTGGAGGGAAGCACTGCAGGACATCTCCACTCAGCTTCTCTGGTCAAAAACCAAGCACAAAGGCAATTCCCCAGACCTCTCTGACTTGTCTCTATTTCCCCAGACCAAGGTGCAAAGCCTGAGGTGGTGGCAGGGTATAGGCCCTATACCTGTCTCTGTTCTGCAAGTCTCCTCTCTCTCCCCACCCCAGGCTCCTACCCCTACAGCTGAAGAAAGGGCACTTATCTCCCTCCACGTGATAAATGCCCTGATACAGCCTGTATTCCCTCTACTCAGTACCTTGGTCTCAGGATCCCTTTATACTCTTAAAAAAGTTGAGGACCCCAAAGAGGTTTTGTGTGGGTTGTATCTATTAATACTTATATTAGAAATTAAGATAGATAATTTAAAATATTTATTTCCAGATTATTTTTAAAATATCAATAAACCCATTATGTGTTAACAGAACATACATATTTCATAGAGAAAAAAACAATTTTTCAAAACAAAAAAATTTAGAGAAAAGAGTGGCATTGTTTTGCAGTTTTGTGAATCTCTCTAATATCTGCTTAATGGATGTCTTAGTCTGGGCTGCTATAACAAAAAGTACGAGAAACTGTGTGACTTAAACAGCAAAAATTTATTCCTCACAGTTCTAGAGGCTGGAATGTCCAAGATTATGGCATCAGCAGATTCAGTGTCTAGTGCCCTGGTGGTTTGCAGATGGATGCCTGCTTGCTGTGTCCTCACATGGCAGGGGGTGGGGGGGTTAGGCGGAGAGAAAGAGAGAGAGATGGGAAGCAAGCTCTCTCCTGTCTCTTCTTATAAGGGCACTAATCCCATCATGAGGGCTCCACCTTCATAAACTACCTCCCAAAGACTCCATCTCCCCATATCATCACACTGGGGATTAGGGTTTCAACATATGCATTTTGAGGGGACACAAAAACATGCGGTCCATAACAATAGAAGACAGCTAGATTCTTATCTCTGCTTCTTCATTCAATGTGTTGCAATGTTGTTTTGGTTGAAATATATGAAGCAAATCTGGTCACACAGATATGTAGTTGGACAAGGGAGGGGAATTTTAACAGCCTTTTCAGATTGTATATTCTTCTTTGATACTATGCCAAAACTTGATAAACTGTAGTGTCTTAAATGTTTTTTGCAATGTTACATCTGAAAAATCATGTTAGTGAACTTTTTGAACTCCATTATGTTAAAATACATTGGTCTCTCTTACACTTTGAATGGATCTTTTACCCATACGTGATTTTGTTTCATACATGGCTCATTTGAAAATATTGATCAGGGGCCGGCCCAGTGGCACAGTGGTTAAGTGCGCACGTTCAGCTTCGGCGGCCCGGGGTTCTCGGGTTCGGATCCTGGGTGCGAACATGGCACTGCTTGGCAAGCCATGCTGTGGCAGGCGTCCCACATATAAAGTAGAGGAAGATGGGCACGGATGTTAGCTCAGGGCCAATCCTCCTCAGCAAAAAGAGGAGGATTGGCAGATGTTAGCTCAGGGCTAATCTTCCTCAAAAAAAAAAAAAAAACAACAAGAAAAGAAAATATTGGTTCAATGAGTTATGCAGATCTTCCAAATGTTGACACATTTCACTATACCATATCAAAAACTCACATTTATTAATATCTCACCAACATTCTTTATGTATTGGGAAGCAATGAAGTTCAAGGCAGCAGATACAAATTTTCAAGCCTTCAAAGAAAATTCTAATTTTCACTTGAAGACTCAAATTTATCATTGGAAACAAATACTGTCAGTTGTTTCCCCTGATGTTACAGGCTCATTTAATTCATTAAAAAAAAAAGCGCCGGCCAAATACCCAAGTTGGAATAACAATAGCTTGTCTGTCAATCAGTCATTCAAGGAAAAATTTATGTTCCATGAAAAAAGTGGCTGGTTCAGCTCAGAATTCAAACATAAGCTCTTTTCCTCCAGACAGTCATGGTAGTTTTTAAAAAAATAGTTTTATTGAGATATAATTCACATACCATAGAGCTCATCCATTTAAAGTGCAAAATTCAATGATTCTTAGTATATTCACAGAGTTGTGCATCAGGCATCATCACTACAATCAATTTTGGAACATTTTCAATCACTGCCAAAAGAAACACCACACCCCTTAGCCATCATCCTCCAATTCCTCCATCCTCCTCAGCCCTCGGTACCCTAGTTTCTGTCTCTAGATTTACCTCTTCTAGACTTTTCCTATAAATGAAATTATGTGTTTTTTTGTGACAGGCTTCCTTCACTTAGCATAATGTTTTCAAGATTTATCCAAGTTGTAGCATATATCAGTACTTTACTCATTTCTATGGCCAAATAATATACCATTGTATGGATATCCCAGAGTTTACATATCCATTCATCAGTTGATGGAATTGGGGTTGTTTCCACTTTGGGGCTATTATAAATAATGCTGCTTATGAACATCTATGTACGAGTTTTGTATGGACATATATTTTAATTTTTCTTGGGTATATAACTAGAAGTGGGATTGCTGGATCATATGATAACATAGGTTCAACTATTTAAGGATGTATTGGACCGTGTTCCAAGCAGCAGGACTATTTTACATTCCCACCAGTAGTGCATGAGCGTTCAAATTTCTTCACATCCTCTCCAACACTTGTCTTTATCTGTCTTTTTTATATAAGCCATCCTAGTAGGTATGAAGTAGAATCTCACTATGGTTTCAATTTACATTTCTTTAATAGTTAACGATGTTGAGCATCTTTTCATGTGATTATTGGCTATTTGTATAACATTTGGAGAAATATGTTTTCAAATTTTTTGCCCATTTTTAAATTGGGTTGTCTATTATTCAAATGTAGAGTACTTTATATATTAAAGATACAAGTCTGTTATCAGATTTACAGTTTGCAAATATTTTCCCCCATTCCATTTCTTTTCTTTTTATTAATGGTGTTCATCGAAGCACAAGTTTTTAATTTTGATGACGTCCACTTTTGCTGTAGACTGAATGTTTGTATCTCCATAATTCATATGTTGAAATCCTAATCCCCAGAGTGTTGGTATTTGGAGATGGGGCCTTTGAAAGATAGTTAAGTCATGAGGGTGGAGCCCTGATGATGGAATTAGTGCCTTTATAGGAAGAGAGAGAATAGAGCTTGTCTCCCCTCCCCCACTTCCCTTCCATGTGAGGATACAGTAAGCAGATGTCTGCAAACTAAGAAGTGGGCCCTCACTAGATACCAAATTTTCTAGAGTGTTGATCTTGGACTTCCCTGCCTCCAGAACTGTGAGGAATAAATTTCTGTTGTTTAAGCCACATAGTCTATGGTCTTTTTATTATAGCAGCCTAAACAGAATAAGACATCTTTATCCAAGTATTACTCTCTCCCTACATACTTTTTGTTGCACATTATTTGTATTAGTCAAAGTTCTCCAGAGAAACAGAACCCATAGATATAGATAAGAGGAGATTTATCATAGGAATTGGCTCTTGAAGTTATGGAGGCTGAGAAGTCCAATGATCTACTATCTGCAAGCTGAGAACCAAGAAAGCTAGTGGTGTGTCAGTCTAATCCCAAAGCCTGAGAATTGAGGGGTTGATGGTACATGTCACGGTCTGAGTCCAAAAGCCTGAGAACCAGAAGCGCCAATGTCCAAGGAGAAGAGTGATGTCTCAGCTCAAGCAAAGAGTAAATTTGCTCTTCCTTAGCCTTTTTGTTCTATTTGGATCCTCAACAGATGGGAGGGTACTCACTCACATTGGTGAGAACCATCTGTTTTACTCAGTTCACCAATTCACATGCTAATCTCTTCTGGAAACACCCTCACAGACACACCAGAAATAATGTTTTACCAGTTGTCTAGGCATTCCTTAGCCTACTCAAGTTGACACATAAAAATAACCATCTGACTATTACTCAAAGTCATCCTCCACCACAGCACTGAGAGGTCACAAGAATTGAGACAAATCAGAATAATCTCCAGGACTTTTCTGACAGAGATATTGAGGAAAATAGTCTTTTGCTTCACAGCATGTGAAAGAATGTAAAACTGGAACTGCTTGTGGCCATCTACCTATTTCGCAGTAGGAGAAAATGAAAGCCACACAAGCAAAGAGACGAAGGAAAGACCCAGAGTGCTCTCTGCCAGAGTCGAATCTCAATTTCTAGTCCTGAGTCTCTGCTCCTGCAGCTTTTCCTTCTTGTAAACTGCTGCAATACCCTTCCCAATAGCATCAGTTAATAAATTATTTTTTTCATTTTGTTGTTAGTGCTGTCAAGTTGATTCCAACTCCTAGCGACACTGTGTACATCAGAACAGAACTCTGCCTGGTCTTTTTGCACCATCCTCTCACCTTCTGGTGCTGTATCAGACAGTGCTCTGCTGCTATTCATAGGGTTTTCATGACCAATTTTTTAGGAAGTGGATGGCCAAGACCTTCTTCCTAGTCTGTCTTAGTCTGGAAGATCCACTGAAACCTGTCCGCCATGGGTGACCCTGCCGGTATTTGAAATACCTACAGCATAGCTTTCAGCAACCTGGAGCTGCCACAGTACGACGACCAACAGATGAGTGGTGTGATTCCCTGAATAGGAAACAAACCCAGGCCGCAGTGGTGAGAGAATTGAACCTTAACCACTAGACCACCAGGTCTACTACACTTCTTACTCTACTAGAATTGGATTGTGGCCACCTGGAAGTAAAAGTGTTTGGACATGTTGGTGCTTTCTTGTTATTGGGGAGCCCTATGGAATTAGAGGTGTAGTAGCATCAGAGTGATTACAGTGTACCACCGCTGGGAATACACATTTCTAACATGGTGGAGAGGTTGGATGTATGATTTCTCGTGAGTCAACAGAGATGCAGAAGCCAATATCTTGATGAACAAAGTTATCTTACAAACCACCTTACCTTTGGTCATAAGAAATCCATTGGTTTCCAAAAAGTTATTTTAACTTTCTTGCCTAACCGCAATTCATTAATTGTTTTGATGCAAAAACACAACTAGGAAAACAAAAAGATACCACTTCACACCTACTTGGATGGTTACAATTTTTAAAAAATACAGAAAATAACAAGAGTTGGTAAGAATGTGGACAAATTGGAACACTAGTGCTTTGCTGGTAGGGATGTAAAAATGTAAAATGGGGCATCTGCTGTGGAAAACAGTTTGGTGTTTCCTCAAAAAGTTAAACACAAAATTACCAGATAACCCGGAAGTTCCACTCTTATGTATATACCCAAAAGAATTGAAAGCAGGAGCTCAAACAGATACTTGCACACCAATGTTCATAGCAGCATTATTCACAATAATTGAAGGAGGGAAACAGTAAGCATCCATCAACAGATGAAGGGATAAACACAATGTAGTATATACATACAATAGAATATTATTCATCTATAAAAGTAATGAAGTCTTGATACATGCCACAATATGAATGAACCCTGAAAATATTATGTTAAGTGAAATAAGCCAGATATAGAAGGACACATTTTGCATAATTTCAGTTTTATGAAATATCTAGAATAGGCAAATTCATAGATACAGAAAGTAGATTAGAGGTTACCAAGGGCTAGGGAATGTGGGATCAGGGAGTTATTGCTTTTATGGGTACAAAGTTTCTGTTTGGGGGAGAGGAAAAAGTTTTGGAAATAGTGGTAATGGTTGCACAACATTGTGAGTATAATTAATGCCACTGAGTTGTCCACTTAAAAGTGGTAAGAATGACAAATTTTATGCCATATATATATTTTACCACAATAAAAAAAAACGATAAAACACACACACCTAGGGAGACAGTACTGTACGTGCGGTGATTAAGAACTGTTAAAATAAATTACTAGGCCCAAGATGGAGCCTGGGGTATCATGTCAGCAAACTGAAACTTAGATGTCCCTGTAAATGTTCCACTTGACCGGAAATGCAGTATATCCAGTTAGCCAATCCCCAAATGCCCAGCTAACTCTGGAACCTACTTATTTCCTTGTTCCTTATTAATTTTCTATCTTTCTTTTTCCTCATTCTTTATCTTATAAAAGCTTCCTGCCTTCCACTCCATTTTGCAGTTCTCTGGACCCTTGGGAATGGAGACTGCCTGCTTCATGAAATGTTAAATAAAGTTTCTTTGTATCACTACATTGTCTCCTTTAATCATTTTTAAAAGAACAAGAGACAAAAGCTGTGGGTCAGAACACCTGAGGTTCAAGTTGGGAACCTTGAGAATGTTTAAAACTTGTTTGTATCTCAGTTTCTTTATCTATTGAATTAGGAACTAGAATTAGAATTAGAACGAAAAACTATCTAGTTCATGGGTTGGAGGAAAGACATAATTCATACAAAGTACTAATTTAGCATGGTAAACATGATAGGTGGCTATTAAATATCAGCTATCATTATCATTATTATTCAGTTCACTTTCTACCCTAAAGTACTGAAAACTCTCTTTATGATTTTTTTGTACGTCATTCTTTATTTAACTTCATATAGAATAATTTTTAAATTATATTTTCAACCAGGAGCATGCATAAGTGTTTAAAAACTTGAGTTTTGCAGCATATGCTGAAAACTTTAGAAAATAAGGTGAGGGAAACTCAAAATAGTCTGAAAATCTTGAGTTCCTAGCCATGACAGTGCTGAGATGAATTCTACCCCTCCACAACCAACGATTACATAGTAAGATTCAGCAGAAGAGGATATCTCAAAATCACAGGATGTACTCAGGAACTCCTCTAAAAGTTGGGACATGCACCTATCACGGAGATAAAAATAAGGGAAAATCACCTGTATAGTGATATATATTGTTCAAGAAATCTTGAAGGATGATGGCATGAAATCGTCATTCAAACTCCAAAGGTAAATTATTATAAAATTTTGTTGTCTAAGAAAATTCAACTCTTGGCAGAACAATTTGTGAAAACTACAATTAAACAAGCAAATAAAATAAAGTTCGAAACTCAACTTCAATCGAAGATGAAGTGGAAATAATAGAAGGAATAGGCTAAGGAAAGTCAGCTACTTTTGGTTGGAAAATGACTGGCCTCTGAAAATGGCTAAACGATGTATGAGGTGATGGGGAAAGCTCATGCCAGTTCCTAATACAAACTGAATTATTCATGTTCTTAATAGTTTCCTAATATGCTGTACCAAAATGCATCTTTAAAAGCAGAAAAAGTAAATTGTACCCCTTGGGAAGGTGGTGAGGTATAACTCAATCTTGCCCACCACTAAGACAAAATTTTTCTGAAGAGTTAAGTTTTGTCTCAACAATGTCCTTTAATTGTGCCTTCTAGTTTACACTATGCATCTATGTAAATATCTTTAAATAATGTTCTAAATTATTAATAGGGAAGATCTCTGATTTATCACACTGGCTAATAAGCAAGATGATGTTCCATTTATCAATTCTGAAAAAAATTGATATAAAATAAAGGGAGTGGACAGTACACATTCAAGTATTTTCTCTTCTCTTTCTTGGTTTAGCAATAGTTGTTGGGTTTTGAGCTTTTTTAAGAAGACCTTAATGTGACAAAAGTATTTTGCCATGTCAGGGTAATCACTATAAAGAGACACTCAGATGGTCTGGGTGTGGCCCCAGGCAGCATTTTCAGGCATACTAATTTTTCTAGGGCTGCTGTAATGAATTACTACAAACTTGGTGACTTAAAACAACAATTTATTCTCTCACTGTTCTTGAGGCTAGAAGTCCAAAATCAAGGTGTCAGCAGGGCTACGCTCCCACTGAAGGCTCTAGGGGAGAATCTTTCCTTGCTTCTTCCAGTTTCCCTTCCTTGGCCTGTGGCAGCATCACTCCAACCTCTGCCTCTCTCTTCATGTGGTCATCTCTGTGTGTCCCTGAGTGTTCTTTTCTGTCTCTCTTAGAAGGACACTGTCATTGGATTTAGGGTCCACCCTAATCCAGTATGTTCTCATCTGATCCCTACTTAATTATATCTACAAGGACTCTATTTCCAAATAAGGTCACATTTTGAGGCTCTAAGAGGACACGAATTTGGGGGACACTATTCAACTCAATACGCTAATGAAGGGAATGGGCCTTAGCATCAGACAGATTTGGATTTAAAGTCCCAAGTCTGCACCTTTCTAATTCTATGACCTTAGCAAGTCATGCATTTCTGGGTCTCAATGTGTGTCCTTAGAGATAAAATGCAATTAAATTGCCTTCAACACTGGAAATATTAATTATATCCTGTTGAAGTATTTGAACATGGTTTTAAAAATGTCTAATAACATACCTAAAGAGTTATGAAAATTAAGTAGTAAAAAAGGGACAACTCTTCATGGTTGATTCTTTTTCAGATATTCCGAACAGTTTAATATTAAAAATTGTGACATTTTGGTCCTGAGGTAACATAGATAGGCTAATAAAGATAATGAATTGTTGAATGAATAAAGATAATGAATGTATTGTTGAAATACAGCACTTGAAGGAGTCAATTCAAATAATAACATAAAATAAAAAAGAATTAATGACATTATCAGGGTCATCAAAACTCTTTTCAGCTCATCTCTCACTTCAAATCCAGCTGTGAATATATTTCCTCTAAATAATAACCAGTGTGAAATAGTAGTGTCTTATAATCAATCTTGTGAGTTGAATTGTGTCTCCACAAAATTCACATGTTGAAGCTCTAACCCCTGTACATGAGAATGTGACTGTATTTGGAGATAGAGACTTTAAAGAGGTAATTAAGTTAAAATGACATCATTAGAGTGGGCTCTAATCCAATATAACTGGTATGCTTATAAGAAGAGGAAATTTGGACACAGACACACACAGCAGAAAGACCTTGTGAAGACACAGTGAGAAGACAGCCATCTACAAGCCAAGGAGAGAGACCTCAGAAGAAATCAACTCTGCTGACACTTTGACCTCAAACTTCCAGCCTCCAAAACTGTGGGAAAATTAATTTCTCTTGTTTAAATCATCCAGTCTATGTTACATTGTTATGGCAGCCCTAACAAACTAATACATTCACAATTCATTTTTTTGTACATCACACTGATATCTGATTATATTCAGAATTCTCTCTTTCCTTAAGATCAAAAGGAAGCATATAATTGTCCACCAACTACTCTCTGTGAATAAACACTGTGTGGGTTGTAGTGTAAGCACAGTCTGCATACACAGCTGTGCTTCACTGAGCCCAACTTGCTTTCCAGAACAAAGGGAACTCTTTCTTAAAGATAAATCTAAGCCTCTACCTTTTAGGATATAGAACACTCACCTTGACTTTATATTTTCTCAGTCATTGTCCACTAAGTTTCCAAAAAATCCACGCGTCTAATTTCATGCAGGGTCACCTTATTATGTTACTATGGGGGTTCAGAGAAAGGAGAGCTCACATCTGATCAACAGATGGGTAATGTTCCATTAAGGTGTTGGCATTCAAACCAGACTTCTAACGATGAGAGGGTCAGGCAGTAATTAATAGGCAGTGTACTCTGGTTGGAAATAAAAGATTAAGAAAATGAGGTCTGGAGAATTCGGTGGTTAGACAACTTGCAATGATCTCATTTGATTAAAGCATGTACATGTGTAGAGAGGTGGTGAGTAAAAATTTTTTTTAAATGTATTCTAGAAACCAATTATTGAAGATTATTATAAAGCTAAAGAATTTGGATATTAGCCCAAAAGACAAGCGCATTTCAACAACTCACCTGGGGAATTTGTTAAAAATACCATTTCCTGAGCCCTATTCACAAACAAATGTCAGAATTTCCGCCAAGTGAGCCTCCAGAATGTGCATTTGTAGCTAGCTCCCCACATTTATCACACAAAAATTTGAGAACCACTGTAATAGGTGATAGGAAACTGCTAAACAGCCCTGAAAATTTTCGAGCAAGGGAATGACCAGATTATGTCTATACTTTAGGATGATTAATCTAATAACAATAAGTGGTATGGCTATAATAAAGGAGGTATTATAGACAAGATAGGAGATAGGTTTAGGGGGCTGATTCAGGAAAGAGGCAAGAAGCAATGAAGGCTGACAAAGGTGGATATAAAGTGCCCTATTTTGTCATGTAAAATACATGACAAAAGTAGGAATATAGGATTTTATAGCATTCATGTATCAGAGGTTGAGAGAGAGGAAGCATGTAGGAAGACTAGAATAGTAAGCCTAAGTAGTTTAGGTTAATTAGAGGTAGGGTGGTCATAAGGAAAGCTTGTTGGGCATTTAACCAGAAGTACATGATGGATTCAGACTGGGACATGTTGAGTTTGACATTCTGGTAGGACACCCAGAGCAAGAGATTCAACTTGCAGTTTGAAATATAGACTGGAGGACAAGAGCGAAGTAAGAGCTCAAAATACACAGTCAACCTTTGTCTGGATAGAGATGATGGTTGAAGCAGTCTGATTGGATAACACTTGGCTATTGTCTAGGCAACACTGGCCCGAGGGGAAAGCCATAGAGAACGAATGAGTTTAATAAGAATTTAGAAGTTATAAATTGAAATTGTATTGTTAATGATATCATTTCTTGCATTGCTAAGTTTATGATAGTGTATATTATGATCTGTAACTAAAATTACATCTATGGGCCTTCAACTTAAGTTGATTTTAAAACTGAAAAAAAACAACCGTACAATGTTAATTGCAATGAACATTACAATTTTCAGTGTAGAATCAAGTAGAGTAACAGTCAGAGAAATGTGTCACCTGAGACAAACTAATCCTTACTATTTCCATTCTCTTCCGTGTTCATCTTTGCGTATTCTTTTTTTTTTCTGGAGTACATCCTCAATTTTCTTCATATGATGTCCATTGGTCATAAACTTTTTGTATATTTTCTTTTTTGAGGACGATTAGCCCTGAGCTAACATCTGCTGCCAATCCTCCTCTTTTTTGCTGAGGAAGGCTGGCCCTGAGCTAACATTAGTGCCCATATTCCTCTACTTTATATGTGCCATAGCACGGCTAGATAAACAGTGCATGTAGATCCGCACCTGGGATCCAAACTGGTGAACTCCCGGCCACCAAAGCGGAGCGTGTGAACTTAACCAATGTGCCACCAGGCCGGCCCCTGTATGTTTTCATTTTGACAGTCTATCTTACCTTCACTTGCTTGTGTGGCTGGGTATAGATTCTAGTTTGAAATCATTTTAGCTCAGACTTTGAAGAAAGTTTCCTTTGTCTCACACAGCCCAGGATTGTCAGTGAGCTGTCTGAAGCTGATTCTTGTTCGTTTGTAAAGATCTTGTTCTATTTCTCTCTGAAAACTTTTAGGATTTCCTTTTTATCATTAGTTCAGAAAGTGTTATCAAAATGTTTCTAGATATATCTTTTTAGATTTTTTCTTCTTGGCTCTTAGGGGATTCTTCCAATCTAAAGACTTCTCTTTGTTCAGCTCAAGAAAATTGTCTTCCATTCTTTCTTTCCTCCTTTCCACTGTCTCTGTTCCTTCTTTATGGAATTTCTACAAATGCCATACCTACTAAACCTACCATGTCCTTTAATTTTTCTATCATATTTCTCATACACTTATTTTAGTTTATTTGACTATTTATCTCTGTCTTTCAATTGCCATTTGGTTTTTCAACCATGTCCTTTCTAGTACCTTAGCACGCCTAGTGGATATTTAAATTTCTAATAACTCTTTGTTATGCTTTGATTGCTTCTTTTTTCCCCCATCAATAGTCATGCTTGTTTTATGGATCCAATTTCTTCTTTAATACTTCTGAAGACACTAACAAGAATTTTTATTTTTTTACATTTTCTTCTCTTACCTGACTTGTTTCTTTCTCTTCCAAGAGTTGGTCACTGTGTCAGTTCACCCTGATCTGTCATTTTCATGCTATTCTTCTTCTTCCTATGTGGGTTTCCTCTGCAGTTTGGTTGTTCTGTTGCCCTAATAATCCTTTCACTTGAAGAGGAAGGTGGGTTTCACGTGCAGACATGACACTTGTCAACAGGCAGGCTTCCCTGTAGGGTGGGTAGCCTAGGAACCAGTTAACAGGCAGACAGGGCTGCCATTTGACAAAATAAGGACACAAAGTATTTTAGCATTTTAAACCCATGAATGCAACTACTTATCCTTTTAATTTTCGTCTGTTTTTGAGGACCTAAGCTCTGTTCTACTTCTTTTTCAAGATCCAGTTCTCAAGCCAGGAATCTGTTCAAGAATCTGCTCCATTTCTTTGGAAAATATGATGCTTAGTCTTCATTCTTGAAACTATGGGTTAGTTTCTCAAACTTTATCAATCTTCTTTTAGCTAGCAGGTGTGATTAAAGTTAAAAATATTGACGGTCCGGCCCAGTGGCACAGCAGTTAAGTTTGTACATTCTGCTTTGGCGGCCCAGGCTTTGCCAGTTCGGATCCCAAGTGCAAACCTACACATCGTTTATCAAGACATGCTGTGGCAGGTGTCCCCACATATAAAGTAGAGGAAGATGGGCACGGATGTTAGCTCAGGGCCAATATTCCTCCCGAAGAAAGGAGGAGGATTGGCGGCAGATGTTAGCTCAGGTCTAGCGTTCCTCTCAAAAATATACATATATATTGAGATACTGTGCCTTACATTCAATAGCAACAACAAAATTACCTTGCTGCTGCTGCTGCTTATTATTATTATTACTAGTAAGGAAGTTTATTTTATACAGTAGTTTTAAGTTTACAGGAAAACTGAGTGGAAAGTACAGAGAATTCCCACATGCCCCTCTCCTCCTAACACACCACAGTTTTCTCCATTATTAACGTCTTGCATTAGTGTGGTACATTTGTTACAATTGGTAAACCATTACCTTGCTTTTTTTTTTTATTGAGGTATAATTGATATATAACATTGTAGTATTTTCAGGTGTATAACATAATGATTTGATATTTGTAAGTATTGTGAAAAGATCACCACAAGTCTAGTTAATATTTATTACCACACATAGTTATAAAACAATTTTTCTTGTGATGAGAACTTTTAAGATCTATTCTCTTAGCAACTTTATGCAATACAGTATTATTAACTATACCACTTTCTACCTTACACCCGCAGGACTTATTTATCTTATAACTGAGAGATTGTACCTTTTGACCCTCTTTATCCATTTCCTCCACCCTCTGTGCCCCCTGCCTCTGGCAACCATCAATCTATTCTCTGCATTTATGAGCTTAGTTTGGGGTATTTTTGTTTGTTTTTTTGGGGGGTTCTTTAGATTCAATATATAAGTGATTTGTCTTTCTCTGACTTATTAGACTTAGCATAATCACCTCCAGGTCTATCCATGTTGTCGCAAATGACAAGCTTTCTTTCATTTTCATGGCTGAATAATATTCCATTGTGTGTGAGCATATATACATATATATATATATATATATATATATACACACATGTACCACATTTTCTTTATCTATTCGCCCATCAATGGATACTTAGGTTGTTTCCCTATCTTGGCTATTATAAATAGTGCTGCAATGAACATGGGGGTACAGATATCTTTTCAAGTTAATGTTTTCATTTTCTTTACATAAACACCCAGAGGTGGAATAGCTGGATCATATGGTAGATCTATTTTCAATTTTTGAGAAATGTCCATACCATTCTCCATAGTGGCTGAACCAATTTACATTCCCACCAACAGTGCACAGTGTTCCCTTTTCCCCTTATTCTTGTTTGTTATTTCTTGTCTTTTTAAAATTTGTTATTTCTTGTCTTTTTTGTTTTTAAAGATTGGCACCTGAGCTAACATCTGTTGCTAATCTTCTTTTTCTCCCCCCTTCTTCTTCTCCCCAAAGCCCCCCAGTACATAGTTGTATATTCTAGTTGTGTATGCCTCTGGTCGTGCTATGTGGGATGCCACCTCACTGTGGCCTGATGAGTGGAGCCATGTCCCTGCACAGGATCCAAACCAGCAAAACCCTGGGCCAGGGGAGCAGAGGGCACGAACGTAACTACTCAGCCACGGGCCTGGCCTCTCTTGTCTTTTTGATAATAGCCATTCTAACTGGTGTGAGGTGATATCTCATTGTGATTTTGATGTGCATTGCCCCAATGATTAGTGATGTTGCACATCTCTTATGTACCTGTTGGCCATTTGTATGTCTTCTTTGGAAAAAGGTCTACACAGATCCTCTGACCATTTTTTAATCAGATTTTTGTTTTTGCTATTAAGTTGTATATCATTACCTTGGTATTTTTATAGCACTTTATTGTTTACAAAAACCTTTAGTTATATCATTTATTCATCAGATAGTAGGTGTCCAGAAAATATTTTTGGATTGTTGAATGAATTAAACAGCTGCATATGAGCTACAATTGGCTTGTAATTAAATACAGCTGGCAGGACAAAAATATTAAAATAACTATACTTTTTAAGTTCAGCATCTATCATTTGCTAAATTACATCCTCCAGACTACTAATAATTCCTTGGTATCTTGATGGGGTTGATCTGCTTCACTGGAGTGAGCATTTGGTGTCTAGAATTTTTCCTCCCTCTGGCTCATCAGGCAACATGACTATCTAAACTAAGCAAATAATTACAATAAAACAAGCACTTAAAATTATATTTTATCGAAATATTGTTTTTACAACCGTATTAATTGTAGTAACCTTCTGGCATAACTTATAAACATTGATTTTACTAAAAATATATTCTTCATATTACCCACATTTGAATCATATGAAACATTGTTTTCGAAACAGGGCCTATTCTGTGCTAAGAAGAATGTTTATTCTAACTAGCAAATATTTGTGCTAAGACTTTAGGAAGTTGCCAGAGGAAGAAAATGCTCAAATATTAAAAGACTAATAAGATATCTTATACTACATTAATCCTCCATACAAATAGCATCAGTGGTTTGTAACCTGAATTTCCTGCTTCCATGAGCAGGATCCTCTGAGGCTGAAAAAAAAAGTGTTCACTCATATGTATCTAATCTAAAAACTGATCTTTCACTAGGTAGAAATCCAACTGCAATGACAGCTCAGAGTTTCATAGCCTAACCCTGTCATAACTATTATTTGCCTGAGTCCCTGACTCTGACAGATTTGCCCACCAATGTCAAGAGAGAGGATCTGCCCCTGATTACCGAGAAAAAAACTTCTGTCACCTTATGTCCTGTTCACAAGAACCATTGGAGGAAAAATACGGCAAGAGTCAAATAAGGGAACTATCATTCTTTTATTTTCATATATGTTCTACATGTCATGGCCTAAATACAGAGTAATCAGGATATCGGAAAAATAACCACCTGAGTTCCAGAAGAGCAAGGAACATCAGGATAATATGAACCTGGGTGGATAGAAGTAGTAAGAGAGTGCAGGAAGAAGCCCACTAAAGAGGTCTTAGAGATTTTTCTCATCTTCATCCATCATAAACTTGGCAAAGAAACATAAAAAGATTTGTGGGAAGGAAATGAGTTGTCAACTTCATATAGCAACTACTGTCCTAATGTTGTTATACAGTGATTTTTTACTTATTAAACTTCTTAATATAAGCCAAGAACCCTGACATGATATGTTTAGACCAATTTCCCTAATAAATCTTTTTAAAAGGAAAAGAATAATTCCTTAACACTATAAAGAATATTAAGAATATTTATCTTAAACCGGTATCTTACTTAACAATGTAAAACTAGATACATTACCTTTAAAATCAGTAAAAGTTGCCCTCCACCTCTGACAACCACCAATCTGTTTTCTATGAGTTGTGTCTTTTAAATTCCACATATAAGTGAGATTATACAGTATTTTTCTTTTTTTGTCTTATTTCACTTAGTATAAAAATATTCTGCATTTATAGTAGCAATAACAAAGCAAATTAAATATCATATGGTAGGTTGCTAACAAGGCTCCAATTATTTACCCTTCCTTGTATCTATACCCTTTGCCATGTGACTTTGCAGTTCCTCTTAATGAAGAGGCGGAAGAAGTCTATTTTTCCTCCCAAGAATCTGGACTGCCCTTGGTGACTTGCTTTGGCCAAGAGAATAATTCTAGGGTTTTAGAAACCTTGAATGTTTTTGCTTGCTTGCTCTTTTCCTTTTCTGACTGCTAAAAGAACCTGCCTGGGATAGTTAGCTATCCAGATAGAGGAGGAAAGATATATGAAATGGCCAAGTTGCCCCAGTCATCCAGGCAAAGCCATCCTAGATCAGATAACAGCCAGCTGACACTCAGATGTGAGTGACCCCACCCAAGATTAGCAGAGTCACCTAGCCAACCAACAGTTGACCACAGACAAGCAAATCCAGTCAAGATCATTCAAGCCAAAGCCAAATTACCCAACCCCTACAGACTCATAAGTTAAGTAAATGTTTAATGTTAAGTGCCACTGAAGTTTTGTAGTTGTTACACAGCAATATGGTGACAAGAGATAACTAATACATACTATTTAAAAATATTACTAACGTGGAAGCAAAGCAGCTGGTTATTCCATAACCTGACTCTTTTGAGACTCTGACTACATGTCCCTAAGGGTAAGTATTTAGAGTATTCTTGCCTCTTAGAAGAGTTACCAAGGAGAGCCATCCCAAAAAGAATAACTTTTTTGGCCTTTGCGTGACTGAAAAATAAACTTTTATTGAATTAAGTTATTGATATTTTAGGGTTTTTTGTTATAGCAGATAGCCTACCCTAAAAAATACATCTAAGACAAAAATGATGTTCCACAATCTTTTGCCTGTTTTACTTAAATTTAATAACAAAGCACTCAGAACTTAATTATTCTCTGATTTGCATTTATTCATCATGCCTTCCCTAATTCAAACCTTTCAATACAGAAAGATTATATATTTATAACTTATATAGAGATTATATACCTATATATAATACATGTCATATATAAATATATCTGAAAATAATTTTGCTGAATTACTTCATTATAAATATAAATTCAGTATATAATAATATTGATAAAATAATAGTACAATAATCAATAATGTGCCCTTGAGCTCACATTCTAATGTACTGTCTACCCACAATAAGAAAGAATTAGTAAATCATAAGTCCCTTGGTCAAGGGGCTTGATAAGTACCCACTTAAGCTATGAGAGTGGGTCTAACAGGCTAACCCAAAGAAAATTTCACTGAGCAAGTAGTTATTGTGCACTTAGATGCTCAGTCATAAGATAGACATTATTGGAAGATACAAAGAATTATAGGGGGGACAGCCCTGATGGCCTAGTGGCTAAAGTTCAGCACACTCCACTTTGGCAGCCTGGGTTTGGTTCCTGGCGCAGAACCACAACACTTGTCTGTCAGTACCCATTCTATGGTGGTGGCTCATGTAGAAGAACTAGAAGGACTTACAACTAAAATATACAACTATGTACTGGGACTTTGGGGAGGTGAAAAAAAAACCAAAAGGGAAGACTTGCAACAGATGTTAGCCTCAGGGCAAATCTTCCCCAGCAAAAGATAAAATAATAATAATAAAAAGAAGTATAAGGAATAGTGCTTATGTTGGCTCATGTATAGATTACTTTCCTAATTAAATTTAAGCTTCTTATAGGAGGTGACTGAGTCTTATATATTATTTGTATTTTGTAGTTCTAAGCATTAGGCAATAAAACACTAAGGACCTGTGTCTGTACACAGTTTTCCATTAGCAATAGTATCTTCTACAAGTCCTCAGAATCACTTTCATTAATTGTGAATCAACTGCAACACTTTTGAAATTTAAACTAACTAGGGCTACTCATTAGGAAAGAAAGTAAATTGAAAGGAACTTTGGACAGCAATTTATAATGTGCAAAATTCAAAATCAAAGTAAGTAGAAAAAAAAATGTTACTTTCTTGACTTTGGATATGACACTAAAAGCATACATAATAAAACCAAAAATAAGTGAAACTGAATCAAACTAAAAAGCTTTGGGAGAAAATATTTGCAAACCGTGTATCTAATAAGAGGTTAATATTTGAAATATATAAGGAACTCATACAATTCAATAGCAAAAAAAAAAAAAAAGACAAACATGGTCAATGGACTTGAATAGACATTTCTCAAAACAAGTCATACAAATGGCCAACAAGTATATGAAAAGATGTTCAACATTACTAATCATCAGGGAAATACAATTAAAACTACAATGAAATATCACCTCTCACCTGTTAGGATGGCTATTATAAAAAAAACAAAAGACATCAAGTGTTGACAAGAATGTGGAGAAATTGGAACCCTTTACACTATTGGTAGGAACGTAAAATGGTACAATTGCTATGGAAAACAATATACAAGTTCATCAAAAAATTAAAAATAGAACTACCGTATGATCTAGTCACCCCACTTCTTCATATATATCCTAAGGAAACTAAATCAGGATCTCAAAGAGATACCTACACTCCTATGTTCACTGCAGCATTATTTACAATAGCCAAGATATGAAAACAACATAAATGGTCATCAATGGATGAATGAATAAGGAAGATATAGTATATACATACAATGGAATGTTATTCAGACTTTAAAAAGGAAATTGGGGTTGCTGTCAAGATGGCAGCATAGGCAGACTGAACTCACCTCCTCCCATGGACACAACAAATTTACAACTACTCTGGGAACAATTACCCGAGAGAGAACTGAAAACTGGATAAAAAGAACCCCTGTGGCAAGCAACGGTCCTGACTGAAGTGGAAGAGGCAGAAATTCCTTTCTGGAGAGAAAAAGCCACCTTTGAGCCATGGTGCTTTACAGACAGCCAGGAGCAATCATAAGGTACATGGCCTTCCCTGGAGAGTGGGGGACCTGAGCAGGGGAGCATTGCTGCTATAAGCATCTTTTGGACTCAGCACAACTGAAACAAGTGTCATAATATCTGGCTTTGCTGGCTACTATGAAGAATACTCCCAGAAAAGCTATCAGACATAAGGGGAAAAAAGGCAGCTCTTATAGGACCCATGCACAAATTCACCCATTTTGGAAAGCAACCTAAAATTACCATAAAGATGCACAGTCCTTTAGAGAAAAGAGACACACCTGATAGGCTCTGGTTGAATCTTGGTGAGAGGTGAGACCTCTCCAGGGACTGAGACATTGGTGGAAGTCATTATTGTGATGTAGTACAGGTGTGCTGACAAAGATGCTGGCAGATGCCATTGGAGTTCTTCCACTGGCCTGTTTGTCCAGGGTCTGCCCCACCCACTAGAGCACTGATTTAATCCAGTTCAGCCAGGGATTAGGGCAGCCTGCCCTGGAAAGTGGCCCCACCCAACAGCAAGCCCTCAGGCAACTTGTGGGCCTGCATAGACTAGGTCCCTGGATCCTCTGCAGCCAGGCAAGTGGGATGCCTCTGAGGGGCAGGGAATGCATGAAGAGCAGGTGGAGTGTGTGGGGCATTGGTGGAGTGTGTGGGCCTCTGCAGTGGGGTGACTGGGTCTGCTTCAGGGGGTCAGGGTGTGCACAAGGGGCAGGACTGTCTTGATAGTGTGTGGCGCCCTGAGGGTGGCGGGGCTTGTCAGCTGCAGAAGACTTGTGCTTCTCAAAGTGCCACATAGATGACTGGCCACACCTTCCAAAGCCTGAAACAAGTGTGTGCTCCTGTGCCTGGGGCCAACCCCACTAAGCTACAATCCTGTGAGAGCTAACAAGAGTCTTACAGGCCAGAGACCTATAGTAATTGTTAAGCCCCTAAGCCTGGCAACCAGCCACTCCAGAGGCCTACTCCCTTAACATAAAAACTGCAACAGGAATGTGCTATTAGACCTTTCAGCCAACTGTGCTGGGGCTCCCTATGCCTGATAAAGTGACTGAAGAGTTCCATAGCAGCCACACACAGCGAGCATTACAACCAGCTGGCCAGGGGAACAGCCTAGCCTCCCTGGGTACCTGCAATAAGAGCAACCCTGCCACAATAAAAGGACATACGTAGCCCACACAGGGGACACTCTGGAACATTTAGAATTGGTGATGAGAGGGAAGCACACTGCTGGGCCTCATAAGGCATCTCTTACATAAGGCCACCTCTCCAAGATCGGGAAATGTAGCTGATCTACATAATATATAGATATAAGCACAGAGAAAGAGGTAAACTAAGGAGACAAAGGAATATGTTCCAAGTAAAGGAATGGGACAAAACCCCAGAAAAAGAACTAAATGAAACAGAAATAACAACAGCTACCTGACAGAGTTCAAAGAAAAAGTCATAAGGATGCTCACTGATCTTGGGAAAAGAATGGATGAACTCAGTGAGAACTTCCACAAAGAATTGGAAAATATAAAAAAGAACCAATCAGAAATGAAGAATACAACGCTGGAAATGAAAAATTCACTAGAGGGACTCAATAGCAGGGGAGATGATATAGAAGAATGGATCAGCGAGCTGCATTAAAGGCTAGAGGAAATCACCCAAGCTGAATAGAAAAAACAAAAATGAATTAAAAAGAATGAGGGCAGTCTAATGGACCTTCTGGGACAAGATCAAGCTAACATTCATATTATAGGTGTCCTAGAAGGAGAAGAGAGAGACAAAGGGGCAGACAATCTATTTAAAGAAACAATAGCTGAAAACTTTCCTAATCAAAGGAAGGAAACAGATATCCAGGTACAGGAAGCACAGATAGCACCAAACAAGATGAACCCAAAGAAGAACACACCAAGACACATTATAATTAAAATGTCAAGTATTAAAGATAAAGAGGGAATCCTAAAACTCTCAAGTGAAAGGCTACAAGTGACATACAAAGGAAAGCCCATAAGGCTATCAGTTGACTTGGTAGCAGAAACCTTACAGGCTAGATTGACATGATATACTTAAAGTGCTGAAAGGAAAAAACCTATAGCCAAGAATACTCTACTCAGAAAGGTTATCATTCAGAATTGAAGGATAAAGAGTTTCCCAGACAAGCAAAAATTAAAGGAGTTTACCACTAAGAAACCAGTTTTACAAGAAATGCTAAAGGGACTTATTTAAGTGGGAAACGGATCACAGATAGGAATAAGAGAATTATAGGAAAAAAGCAATAAAATCACTGGTAAGGGCAAAAACAGTAAAGGTAGCAGATCAACCATCTATGAAGATAATATGAAGGTCAAACGACAAAAGTACTAAAATCACCTGTTTCCATGATAAGTGGGTAACAGATACACAGAAAGAGGTTAGATATGATATGAAAAGTATAAAATGTGGGAGGCAGGGAGTAAAAGAGTAGAGCTTTTAGCAAGAGGTCAAACTAAAGAGACCATCAACTTAATATAGATTGCCATATACACAGATCATTATATATGAACCTCATGGTAATCACAAACCAGAAACCTATAATAAGTACACAGAAAATTAAGAGAAAGGAACCCAAACATAATACTAAAGAAAGCCACCGAACCACAAGGGAAGAGAGCAAGAGAAGAAAGGAACAGAGGAGAACTACTAAAACACTCAGAAAAAAAGTAACAAAATGGCAATAAGTACATACTTATCAATAGCTACTTTAAATGTCAATGGACTAAATGCTCCAATCGAAAGGCATAGGGTGGCTGATTGGAAGCAACCTAGGTGCTCATCAAGGGACAAATAGATAAAGATGTGGTATACATACACAATTGAATACTACTCAGCCATAAGAAATTATGAAATCTGGCCATTTGTGACAACATAGGTGGATCTTGAGGGTATTATGCTAAGCGAAGTAACTCAGAGGGAGAAAATCAAATACCATATGATCTCACATAAGTGGAAGACAAAAACAACAACAAATGGTCACATAGAGACAGAGACTGCATTGGTGGTTACTACAGGGGAAGGGGGCAGGGAGGAGGACAAAAGAGATGATTAGGTGTATGTGTGTGGTGATGGATTGGAATTAGTCTTTGGATGGTGTAATTACATGATGTAATCTACACAGAAATCGAAATGTAATCATGTACACCTGAAATTTATATAATGTTATAAATCAATGTTACAATAAAAAATAAGTAAATTTTTCAAAATAAGATTTTTTCTTAAAAAACTTCAAAAAGAAGGAAATTATGCTATATGCAACAAGAAGAATGAATCTGGAAGACATTATACTGTGAAATAAGCCAGTCACAAAAGCACAAATACTGCATGATTCCACATATATCAGGTATCTAAAATAGTCAAATTCGTAGAACTAAAGAACTAAAGAATGCCAAGGGCTTGGGGGTGGGGGAAATAGGGAGTTGCTGTTCAATGGGTATAAAGTTTCAGTTATGCAACATAAACATGTCCTAGAGATCTGCTGCACATCATCACGCCTGTAGTTAGCAATACTACATTGTACACTTAAAAATTTGTGATGAGGGTAGATCTCATGTTAAATATTCTTACCACACAAAGAAATGGGGTACAAGGAAACTTTTGGAGGTGATGCATATGTTTATTATCTTGATTGTTGTGATGATTTCATGGGTATGTGCCTATGTCCAAACTCATAAAATTGTATACACTAAATATTTGCATTTTTGTAAATCAATTATACCCAAAAAAAGCTGCTAAAAAATGAAAAACAACTGTTATTTTAAGAATATCAAGAAACAAATTCTCCTGTCATACAAATTAGAGTGTCTTATCAACCCATGGTGGTTCAAACTTATAAGGCAGGACACTGAAACACCTGATAAGTCCTAGGTACTTTAAAGAGGCTCACATTAATCAATTTATCTAATAAATTCATTATAACTTACTGTCATGTGGTAGAAAAAAATACTGAGGAAAAAGGAAATAAGAAGTGTAAAAGACTGTAAAGGTTATAAGACAGAGCCAAAGAATATATTTGCATGGGATGCCAATACTGAAAGTAACATTAAGATAAGGAGTTGAAAAGATAAAAGGAAAAATAAGAGCAAGTTGTTTTTTCATTGCAAATTGTCCTAGGGCATGGTTTTATAAAACAGTGTTTGGCAGCCTTACGAAGTGAGCATCGTCCTACTGTACAATCCAGAAATCACACTCCTAAGTATTTGCCCAATTGAGTTGAAATTTATGTCCACATGAAAACCTATATACAAATGGTTATAGTAGCTTTATTCATAATTACCAAAACTAGCAGCAACCAAATGTCCTTCAGTAGATAAATGGATAAACAGTGTGACACATCCAGACAATGAAATTTTATTTACCAATAAAAAAGAAATTATCTATCCAGCCACCAAAAGGCATGTAGGAAGCTTAAAAGCCTATTGCTAAGTAAAATAAGCCAGACTAAAAAGGTTATATACTGTATGATTCCAACTATAAGACATTCTGAAAAATGCAAAACTATACAGACCACAAAAAGATCAGTCTTTGCGAGGGGTTCAGGCAAAGGAAGAGGTGGTTAAGTAGGCAAAGCACAGGGAATTTTTAGAGCGGTGAGGCTATTCTGTATGATATTGTAATGACAGGTACATGACATGATGCATTTATCAAAACCCATAGAAATTTACAGCACAAAAAGTGAATGTTAATTCATGCAAATATTTATAGAGTTATTTCAGAGGTCAGAGTATTCCAGGATAGAATGTAGAAAAGGACAAAACAATCTATTACAAATATATGAAACCACCTCACTGAAGGGGGTGGGAAGATAAGCGTGCTGATCTATGTAACTTTGGAAATGAGTGGAGTAAGACTAAAGGCTAAAGAAATTGTACATAAGCACTATACTCTAGTTGATAAAGTTGTTCCCTATGAGAGTATAAGTTAACAACTCTGAAACTGCTATATATATTTACAGAAATCAACTAGTTAAATAAATGAATGGTGCATGGTGAGAGCCAGGTTCTTCACTGTTCAAATGGGAGCTTATAGATAAGCAAGGAAAGAAGGCTAGAATGATTCATGTGGTAAAAGATTAGAGTTGGAAACATTAGTATAAGCTTATATTAAGCTTAATACAGATACAAATGGTTACATATAGAAGTATTTACAGATATGTGTGTATATACAGGTTAGTATACACACATATATTACCTTGCTCTGTAAGCTGTGAGGGCCTACAAGTAACAACATCTGGTAGTAATGAGTACATTGTGCATCCAGATTTTGTCTTCTAATACCATTCTCTAACAAGAGGAACCAGGGTTCCTTGGAGAAATGGCTAATACTAGGACTGGGACAAAAAAATATACAAGATGAGCCTGGAGCATCTTGTAGTGCCAAAAAGTAAGAAAGCGCTAAAAAAATTAATTTATTTTTCAAAAAACCTTAAAACACACCATGATATCAAAGGGACAAAGGGACGAATAGCTAAAGCTAGAGTAATCTGAAGCAACAAAATAAATTGCCAAAGCTAGAGTGATCTGAAGCAACAACATAAACTGCCAAAGCTAGAGTAATTTGAGCAGCAAAGTAGTATTGGGTTATAACCCACAGTATAAAAAATACTCATGAGTCCATACTGATACAAACAATTGAATAAATAAACAAACATGGGAGAAGTGACAAATCTCTCATGCAGAAGAATTCTAATTTACATAGATATTCCACCCTCAAGGAGGTGAAGCACAACTCCCACTTAAGTGTGGGCTGCATAGTTACTTCATTCCAAAGACTACAGGATGGAAAAGAGGGGGTGAAAAAAGTAACTTTATCATGGAGAAACATGACATACACCATTCCAGCCAGGTGTTTAGGGCAACATCAACAGTGGTCAGTCATGTGATGAAAATGGCACTTCCCCTCTGTGATTTTCCTCTCCAAAACCTATAACCTCAGTATAATCATTAGAAAAATATCAGACAAATCCCAGTTAAGCAGCATTCTACAAAATACCTTACTAGTACTCCTCAAAACTCCCAGGTTCATCAAAAACAAGGAAAGTCTGAGAAACTATCACTGTCATGAGGAGCCTAACAAGATCCAATAACTAAATGTAATGTGATATCCTGGATGGGATCTTTGAACAGAAAAAGGACATTAGGTAAAAACTAAGGAAATCTAAACAAAGTTTGAATGTTAGTTAATAATGTATCAATATTGCTTCATTAACTGTAACAAATGTACTAAAATAACAAGGGAAACTCAGCGTGAGGTACATGAACTCTACTATCTTCACAACTTTTCTGTAAAACAAACTGTTCTCAAACCTTGTTTATTGAAAAAGTTAATTGAAGACAATTTCAAATTCCACCAGGCTGTAATACAAAGAGCTCCTATTCTTCTCACATGAAAGTCTGACTCCTTACAGAATTCTGAACTTCTGAGAAACTGAAGGCAAAAGGAATATGGAATGGCTAGTGGAGGAGGAAAGTCAAAAAGTCAGTCATATCCTAATCTCCACTTGCAAAAGCAAGGGCAGTTGAATATTTCCTCCTTAATGTATCATTCGTGACTTTCATTTTAAGCGGCATCCCCTCTCTCTGCAATCTTTACCTTCACAGTACATCTATTTGGTGCCCTGTTGGTAATTAACATTCATTTAATCCTTCAATTGCAGAATATTGAGATGGGGTCGTTATAGCACTGAAGGAAGAAAACTAGATTGTGTTCCTTTGGATAGGAAGAGTGTATTATTAATATTAGCAATAGCTATATTGATTGGACTAATTCTGGAAGTTCACATCTGGGAAGATGGATGAATGTGCCTATTACGTAGCCAAAATTTTGGTTGTAGTGTACATATATTTGAGTTTTAGCAGCCTGGCTATTTCCTTGATTCCCCAAAGCCCAAATAATTGCGGTCCCTCTGCCACTGGGTATGGTCTTCGCAGTTGTGAGCATTCAATGCAACGTTAACAGATAGTTGAAGATAAGATCAGTGGAGCAGCAGCAGTGCAGGCAGTGGTGGTGAGAGAGGTAAAAGCTCAGTATGGCAGAGATTTTACTGTTTAACTTCATGTCTAGATCAGGTATTATCCTTTACTGAGCCTAGGTCAGCAGCTCTCTACTATTTCCAAGCACTATCATCTACCCACTGCCCTTATTCCTCTTCTGCTTTATCAGAGTTTCTGCTTCTTTTAACAACCAAAAAAACTATTTACTGTGTTGTAAAACAAAGACAGATGATAGATATAGATGTACATTTGTATCATATATACATATATGGAATACATATATGGAAAAATAATGCATGCCACGCACAACAAACATCAAGGAAAGTTATTTAGCTGCAATACGTGCTTCACAGGTATCTTGCATTTTTTCCTAAACCCTAAATATATGTGCTTGTCACATAGCACATCTCTCTTGTTTTTTCTTTATCCACCCAGTCTCACTTGTCTGTCTGGGTTGTCAGCCAGTGCTCCACAGCCCATCCTTGCCAGAAAGACACTTGCAGAGATATAAGCTGTCAGCTCTGGATGCCTAAGTATGTGGTTTTCCTCTAAAAATTCTATTTCCAGTTGACAGTATAGCACTTTCATCTTGTTTCCTTTTTGAATTAAAGGGGAAAAACGACCTAGATAATCTCAGTTGACATAACCTGTGCTGCTTGACAAATTAGCTCTCAGGAAAATTAATGATCCCTCCAGCCATAGGCAAGCTATTTGATTCCCCTTCTTCTAGTGATAAAATGAACAACAGCCATTTCCTAAGCAGTAGTTGACAAATTTGTGTTTGCAGAACAGAGACTTTAAAACATCTACTCATGAGGTCCCATTTCCAACGTTAGTATCCTTATCAATGTAGATTGATCCAGGTTCAACTAAGTTTAATATTCACAGAGGACACAGCTCGTTCACACACACCCATGATAGGTGTTAACACCAAGGAATTAGTTACAATCTCTTATGTCTAAAACTAGCACCATGTCCTTTCAAGTGAACCATGGCACGAGTGGTAGTGTGTTTCACAGAGAGGTCCAAAAAAATAGAAAAAAACTGAAAGTGAAAATCAAGAATCAATCTTTTTTTTAAATATTTTTTCCTTTCCTTCCTCCTTTATATTACACTTAAAGTAGTATGTTATTTTTTAAAATTATGCATATTATAGACTATTTTTTATGAATTTTGTTTCAGGGTATTAAAGGAACATAAAACATTTGTTATAAAAAGGGGGCTTTGGGTCTTACATAGCTTTTTCCAGCTTTAGTGAGGCATAACTGACAAATAAAAACTGCATATATTTAAAGTGTACAATTTGATGTTTCGTTATATGTAATACATTGTGAAATGATTACCACAATCAACTAATATATCTATCATCTCATACAGTTACTATTTTTTTGTGTGTGAAACACTTAAGATCCACCCTCTTAGCAAATTTCAAGTATCCAATACAGTATTGTTAACTATAGTTACCATACTGTACATCAGATCTCCAGAAGGAAGGAGGAAGAAAGGAAGGCGGGGGAGGAAGGGTCGGAGGGGAGGAAGGGGGTAGAGGGAGGAAGGGAGAGAAGCAGCAGCAGAGACTGTGGGTGTCACACAGAGCCTAAAATATGTACCATCTTGCCCTCTACAGAAAAAGTTTGCCTACCCTGTCCTTGTTATAAAGTTTTTGATTTCCTTTAATAAAGCTGTTTCTAGGCTATTTCTACTTTTATTCCTACCCAGAAGCTTTAATTTACAATCTTGGAACTTCCTGAAGCTATTTCTTTTAATTTAGTCTAGTGCATATCACAAAAGTTATGAATAAGAATTGGTAGAACATATTCTGTCATCAAAGAGATAAGATTCCTTTATTAATGTAAAATCTTAAAGAGAATGAAAAGCTAAATGTCAAAGAAATAAATCACAGAATATATAATATACATAAAAAATACAATACCATTAACAGTTGCTCAAAAAATGAAATACTTAGATGAAAATCTAACAAAACATGTACATGACTTGTATATTGAAAATATACAATGCTGATGAAAGAAATCAAAGAATATCTAAATAGACAGAGATACAGTGTTCATGGAATGCAATATTCAACATAGTAAAAGATGTTAATTTTCCCCAGAATGATATAAGGTTTAACATAATTCTTATCAAAATCCTAGAAAGATTCTTTGCAGATATAGACAAGATTATTCTAAATTTATATGAAAAGGCAAAGGAAGTAGAATTGATAAAATAATTCTGAAAAACAACAAAATGGGAAGAACCAATCTACCTGATTTCAAGACTTATTATACAGATATATCAATCAAAACTGTGTGGTATTAGCAGAGGAGTAGACACATGGATCAATGAGACAGAACAGAGAACCCATAATAGACTCATACAAATAGACTGAACTGATTTTTGACAAAGGTACAAAGCAATTCAATGGGAAAAAGCCCTTTCAAAAAATGACACTGGAGCAATTGGACATCCACAATCAAAATATGAATTTTGACCTAAACCTTAATTATTACATGTAAAACTACAAAACTTTAGAAGATAACATATGATAAAAATCTTTGGGACCTACGGATTGGTCAAGAGTTTGCATGAAGAGTGACAAAAGCAAGATGGTAGACTAGGAGGTCCCCGCCCACAGTCTCCCTCGGCAACAATAATCTGGCAGCCAGTCACAGAAAAAAGTGCCTTTGTGGGGCCTTTGTGGTCCGGGTAAGAGACTATGAAACCCCAGTGGAACCCAAGACCAAGAAGGGTAATTTTGAGAAGGCAGACCCATCCCCAGGTGATAGACTTGCCCACAGTAGTTCTGGCTACAAACCTGAAATACCCGTCCCCCTGTAGACCCAGCTATAGCTCTGTTTGGCCTTGCTCCTGACACTATCACCATCTGCCAAGGGACCCAGTCACACCTGCCCACGCCCTGGGTAACAGGCCCACGGATCTGGGTCTCAGTTGTGAACACTTTACTAGGTGGACTCTAAAAAGGCCAGTGACTGGGCTCCAGCTGCTCTTAGCCACGGTCTTGCCCAGGGACCAGATGGAAGTCAAGCCTATCTGTGCCACAAGACAGGCCCTCCAACCTTGGTCCAACTGCAGATCCTGAAACAGTGCTATAGCCTGGCTCCAGCCCCTCTCAGCCATGGGATGAAAGAAAATGAGGAAGACACAAGTAAATGGAAAAATATCTCTTGTTCATGGATTGGGAGAATTAATATTGTTAAAATGTCCATACTACCCAATGCAATCTACAGGTTCAATATGATCCCTATCAATGAAAAATTCCAATACCAGTTTCTAGAGAAATAGAAAAAAAAATCCTAACATTCACATGGAACCACAAAAGATCCCAAATAGCCAAAACAATCTTGAGAAAGAACAATGCTGGAGGCATCACATTTTCTGATTTCAAACTGTCTTAGAAAGCTATCAAAATAGTATGGTATTGGCTTAAAAAGACACAGAATCCAGTGGAAAAGAATAGAGAGCCTAGAAATAAAGACATGCATATACACTCAACTAATCTTTTTGTTGTTGCTGAAGATTCACCCGAACATCCGTACCAATCTGGTCACTACCACAACATGGCCACCAATGAGTGGTGTAGGTCCACGCCAAACTTAACCACTAGACCACAGGGCCAGCCCCTACAGTCAACTAATCTTTAACAAGAGCACCAAGAATACACAATGGGGAAAAAGCAGTCTCTTCAATAAATGCTGTAAGGAAAAGTGGATATCCATATGCAAAATGATGAAATTGGATACATTAACTTGATTGTGGTAACAATTTCTCAATGTATACATATATTAAATTATCATGTTGTATGCCTTAAAAAGTAAAAGTTACCTTGACATGAAAAGCACGATCTACAAAAGCAAAAAATCCATAAAGTAGACTTCATCAAAATTTAAAGCTTTTCTCTTCAAAAGACCCTATTAAAGATGGTGAAAATGCATGCCAGACTAGGAGAAAATATTTGCAAACTACATATCCAACATATGACTCATATCTAAAATATATTATTTTTTCCAGTTTTATTGAGATATAATTGACAGATAACATCACATGCATTTTAGATGTATTTTTTTTATTTTTTATTTTTTTTTCTACTTTATCTCCCCAAACCCCCCCTGTACACAGTTGTATATCTTAGTTGCATGTCCTTCTAGTTGTGGGATGTAGGACACCGCCTCAATGTAGCCTGACGAGCAGTGCCATGTCCACACCCAGGATCCGAACCCTGGGCCGCCGCAGCGAAGCGCGCGAACTTAACCACTCGGCCATGGAGCCGGCCCCGATGTATATGTTTTTTAAATGATCAAAATTCAACAGTAAAAATATCCAAATAGAAAATGGTCAAGATATCAAGAAATATTTCATTGAAGAGAATGGCAAATAAACTTATGAAAAGATATCAACATCACTAGAGAAATGCAAATAAAGATTATGATGAGATATTACTACTTACCTATTAGAACAGCTAAAAAAAAAAAAAGTGACAATAGCGAATGCTGGTGAGTATGCAAAGAAACTGAGTATCTCATGTATTGATTCCAGCCACTCCGGAAAATAGTTCAGCAGTTTCTTAAAAAAACTAAACACACACTTAACATATGTATTTCTGCACATTTATCCCAGAGAATTGAAAACTTACACAAAAACCTGTATACAATTTTTTTTTGTGGTACATCTATACCAAGGAATATCACTCAGCAACAAAAAGTAATGAATTATTATTATGCACAACTTGGATAGATCTCATGGGCATTATGCTGAGTGAAAAAAAACCCAAAGGTAATATACTGTATGATTCCATTGATATAACAATCTCTAAGTGACAATATTATAGAGATGGAGAATAAATTAGTGGTTGCCAGAGGTTAAGATTGGGGTGGGGGCATCAATGTGACTGTAAAGAGGCAGCATGAAAAAGAACTTTGTGGTTACAAAGCCTGATAGCACTGATGGTTACACAAATTTACAAAGGATAAAATCACACGGAACCATAAACACACATTGTATTCATGCAAATGTCCCATTTTGGGCATCTACTATAGTTACATAATGTGTAACCACTGAGGGAAACTGGATGAAAGGTACATCCATTCAGTAAGTGAATGGCTAACAAAACTGTGGACTACTACTCAACAATAAAAACAAATGATTACAAGCATCATGAAACTTTTCTGAGTGAGGATCATGACAGATTAATGGATATTGAATTCATTATCCCTCTACAACTGTAAACTAGCAAAACATAAAAAGTAACTATGTGCAGGCACTGGACAACAATGCAGGGCTGTGATTACTGAAAGGCATATAGTTAGCTCCACAGTCACTGATTTTATGCCTAAGGGTACTTTCCAAAACTGGGTACAGAGAGTGGAGTTCTAACAGGGCAGTGGTCTCATTGAGCAGAGAAAATAGATTATAACTTGGGGCTGTTGAGAGAGCTGAAATTGTGCATCAGGATATCAGAGAAGAGGAAACTGCACTGAAAATAGAACTCCAGAAATCTGGATGGAGTGCCCAAGAGTAGTGCTGTGCGATAGAACTTTCTGCATAATGGAAATATTTATATTTGTCCTGTTAAACATGGTAACCACCAGCACCATATGCCTACTGAGCATTTGAAATATGGCAAGTGCAACTACGGAACTAAATATTTTATTTTAAATGGCTACAACATGTGGTTTGTGGCTATCGTATTAGCCATCACAGCCCTGGAGTTTAGGTTGCAAGTGTGCAGAGTAAAATTCTATGAGGCCTTTCTCTATCTAGCTT
This sequence comes from Equus asinus, assembly GCF_041296235.1. Lineage (NCBI taxonomy): Eukaryota > Metazoa > Chordata > Mammalia > Perissodactyla > Equidae > Equus > Equus asinus. Next base: position 109,737,403 of record NC_091792.1, on the reverse strand, counting down.
ATTTCACTTAGCATAACATAGTCCAGGTTCATCCATATGGTTACAAATAGCAGCATCTCCTTCTCTTTTAAGACTGAATAACACTCCATTGCATACATACGCCACAATTTTTTATCCATTCATCTGTTGACCCTTAGGTTGTTTCCATATCTTGACTTTTGTGAATTATGCTTGCAATGAACATGAGACTGAAGATTTCTCTTCCAGGTACTGATTTCATTTCCTTTGGATATATACCCAGAAGAGGGATTACTGAATTGTACAGCAGTTCCACTTTTAATTTTCTGAGGAACTTCCATACGGTTTTCCATAAAGGCTGTACCGCCTGACATTCCCACCAACAGTGTACAAAGGGTTGTCTTTTCTGCACATCCTTGCCAACGCTTTTATCTTTTTGATAATACACATCCTAACAGATGTGACGTGATAACTCATTGTGGTTTTTTGGGGATTTTGTGTGTGTGTGAGGAAGATTAGCCCTGAGCTAACATCTGCTGCCAAACATCTTTTCCTGAGGAAGACTGGCTCTGAGCTAATATCTGTGCCTATCTTCCTCTACTTTATATGTGGGATGCCTGCCAAAGCATGGCTTGATAAGCAGTGCATAGGTTCACACCCGGGATCCAAACTTGCAAACCCTGGGCCGCTGAAGCAGAGCACGTGAACTTATCCACTACACCATCAGGCAGCCCCTAAATCACTGTGGTTTTGATTTGCATTTCCCAGATGATGAGTGATGTTGAAAACCCTTTCATACACCTGTTGGCCATTTCTATGTCTTCTCTGGAAAATGATCTCCCTTACATGTGGAATCTTTAAAAAGTCAATTTCATAGAAGCAGAGAGTAGAACAGTGGTTACCAGGGATGAGAAGGTGGAAGAACTGGGGAGATGGTTGTTCAAAGGATACAAAGTCGCAGTTATGTAAGACGCAAAAGTTCTACACACCTAATATATAGCATGATGACTAGAGTTAATACTGTATCGTATATTGGAAACTTGCTAAGAGAATAGATTTCAGGTGCTCTCACCACACACACACACACACACACACACACACACACACACACACAGAATGGGAACTATGTGAAGAAATGGATATCCTAACTACCTTGACTGTAGTAATCATTCCACTATGGATATCAAAACATCATGTTGTACACCTTAAATATATACAATTTTTATTTAAAAAAAAAAAAAAAAACCCTGTGAGGACTGACTGAGAATTACTAGGAGTTGTGAACTGAGAATACAGAAGAACACACAGAATACAGAAGTGGCAAAATTTGGGAGATGTGGATCTGACCAACCAGAGTAGAGAGCTCTTGTTGAACAATCCAGGCTTTTAGTTTAGAGACAGAAAGGCTACACTTTAGAAAGCAGGCTACTCTAGCTCTAGAGCAGTTTCTCAACCTCAGCATTACTGACATTTTTTATCAGATAATTATTTTGTGTGTGTGTGTGTGTATAGGGACAAGGGACTACTGTTCATTGCAGGATGTTCAGCAGCCTCTCTGGCCTCTACACACTAGGTGCCAGTAGCACCCACGCACATACCTTTTGTAACAATCAAAAATGTCTCCGAACATTGCCAGATGTCCACTGAATGGTAAAATCACCCCCGGTTGAGAATCACTGCTCCAGAGTAACAGCTAATCTAAAACGATCCTAACAAAGGCTAAAACAAAGTCTCAACAGGATCAAGCTGAACATTAATAAATTAACCTCCTAAAGAATGAAATTCTTAAAAGGGAAAAAAACCAACAATAAAACAAATGAAAGATTGTTTCCAGTAACAGAATATGAAGAGGTCAACAATTCCCCTATATCAAAAAAAAAAGTATATAGCTAGACAAAATGGGTAAAAAACCATCATTTCAAGGCACTGGAAATCAATCAAAGGCAAACAGTAGGTTGAGAACTATGTATTCTTGAAAAATTGCTAGAGCTTTGGAAAAGAACCGTTGGAGCCTGTGTCATTCTTGAGTAAGGTTCTCATTCTTCCCTAAGTTCGTCAGTAAGGACTTTAGCTGTATTAGGCAGTCGCTCACTTCAAAAAATAGTAAATTTGCACTAAGAGAGGATGGACTTGATTCAGAACAGGTGTGTAAACCTACAGTTTTGTCACTTAAGAGGAGGAAATCAGTTAGGAATGGATAGGGAAAACCTGTAGTTGCTAGCCAAAGGTGACAGTTCCAGCAACAGAGCAGCCAGAAATTTAACAAAGATGGTCCCGGGACAGGGCAGCCATAGAAGGGCTAAGATGAGTTCTCCAAACATCCCCATCTAACTCAGAAATCAAGCATGCACAGGGGAGACATAAGAGAGCATGGCAAAAAGGAAACGCCAAGGGAGACTTGAGAACTGGCTACAAGGTTGAATGTATCCCCTATCGCACACAGGGAACAATTAGCAGAGGGCAGAAGGCTTACAGACTCAAAATGTTTGATGTGAACCTCTGTCCAAATCATTGGCTGACTACTAAGCTATGCAGAGACAGAGGCTAACCCTAGGGAGTCATGATAAAAATTAAAATAAGAATTTAAAAAACCAAGCAGAGATAGCAATAGCTCCACACCACAGGGGGAACAGATTCCACAGCTTGAGTTCAGGCAAGACAATAAATTTTAAAGAAACAAAAAAGATATAAACATAATATAGAGCTGTTACAATATATTACCTAAATTTTAAACAAGAATTATTAGACATGCAAAGTGTGAAACAAACAGTAGCCCTCCTTATCTGCAGGGGTATGTTCCAAGACCCTCAAGTAATGCCCGAAACAATGGATAGCACCAAACCCTAAATATTGTTTTTTCCTATACATACATACCTATGATCTATGATAAAGTTTAATTTATAAATTAGGCACAGTAAGAGATAAACAACAATAACTAATAATAAAATAGAACAGTTATAACAATATACTCTAATAAAAATTACTGAAGATCTTAGCAACCTCAGCATAAAATTTTTTTTCTTTCTTTACTGAGAACTTTTACTTTTCACTTAAAGGAAGCACTTTATGGATTCTCTTTGGCATATCCAAACTGCCAACATCATTACTCTTGTACTTTGAGGTCATTATTAAGTAAAATAAGGGTTACTTAAACACAAACACAGTGATACCACAACAGTCGATCTGATCATTGAGATGGCTACTAAGTGACTAACAGGTAGTATACACAATGTGGATACATTGTCCTGGACAAAAGGGATGATTCACCTCCTGAGCGAGACAACATGAGATTTCATCACAATGATCAGAAGGGCACACAATTTAAAACTGACGAATTGTTTATTTTTGGAATTTCCCACTTTATTTTCAGACCACAGTTGACTGTGAGTAACTGAAAGCATGGAAAGCAAAACAGCAGATAAAGAGGGGGTCACTGTACCAAGGGAAAAAAGCAGCAGTTTATGAAAACTGAGTCTGTATGGGTTTAGATGTTAGATTAGCAAAGACTTCAATAAGGTATTAATAAACATATTCAAAGAATTAAAGGTAAATATGCTAAAAATGAGTCAACAACAAATGAATCTCTATAGAAAAATATAACTACAAAAAAGAACCAAGTTTAATTTCTAGAGTTAAAAGGCCTAATAACTGAAACTAAAAATAAAATCATGGGGCCAGCGCCATGGTGGAGTGGGTTAAAGTTCCGTGCACTCAGCTTCGGTGGCCTGGGGTTCACGGGTACAGATCCCAAGTGCAGACCTACTCCATTTATCAGCCATGCCATGGAGGCATTCCACATATAAAATAGAGGAAGACCAGCACAGACGCTGGCTCAGAGGTAATCTTCCTTAAGCAAAAAAAGAGGAAGACTGGAAACACATGTTAGCTCAGGGCAAATCTTCCTCACCAAAAAAGATAAAAATAAAAAAATAAAAAATCATTAGATGGGCTCAACAGCAAACTCGAGGTGGCAGGGAATCACTGATTTGAAGAACTACCAATAGATATTATCCAAAGAATTGAAAGAAAAAAAATTGAATAAAGATGAACAAAACCTCAAAGACCTGTGAGACAACAACAAGCATTCTAATACATGTGTAATGAGAGTCAGAGAAGAGGAAAGAGGAGAAAAAGATTTTGAATAACAGCCCCAAACTTCCCAAATCTGATTAAAAACATTAATTCAGATGCAAACAGCTCACCAAATCCCTAGTAGGATACATATAAAGAGAAGGACATCTAGAAACATCATAGTCAAAATGACAAAAGACAAAAAAATCTTCAAAGGAGCTAGAGAAAAATGACTCATCACATACAGAGAACAACAAAATGACTAACAATAGATTTCTTATCAGAAATGATGGAGGACAGAAGGCAATGGAATGACAGAAAGTACCGGAACAAAATAAACTGTAAAACTGAAACTATCAAGTGAAACTATCATTCAGAAATGAAGTCAAAATAAAAATATTTCCATATATACAAAAATTGAGAGAATTTGTTGCTAATAGACCTATCTGTAACTAAAGTTCTTCAGGCTGAAACGAAAAATACTACATGGTAAGTTAGATACAAAGGACGGAATGAAGAATACCAGAGATAGTACATATAAAACACTGTATATAACATGACGTAATCTACATAGAATTTGAAATATATTATGATGTACATCTGAAAATAAATTAAAAAAATAAAAAATAAAACACTGTATATATATTTTCTCTTAATTAAAAAAGATAATTCAAAGCAATGATTATAACAAAAATTTTGGGATATATAAATACACATAAGCAAATATGTACATAATATACAGTAATGTATACAACAATACCAGTCATTAAAAGGGGAAAAACATGAAGCAAAGTTGCTGTATTTTGTGAAAATTAAGTCAGCAGTAACCTGACAGAGGCTGAGATAAATTTAAGATGGATACAGAAATCTCCACAGCAGCCTCTAAAATAATAACTCAAAAAATACAGATTCAGAAGATTTAAAATGGTACACTAAAAAGATCGTCTAACCCAATTTAAAGCAGGGAGGAACAAAGGAATAATAACAATAACAAAACCCCATGAGACATACAGAAAACAAACAGGAAAATGGCAGACATAAATCCAATCTTACCAATATTTACATTAAACGTGAACAGATTAAGCATTCCAATCAAAAGGCAAAGATTGTTAGACTGGATTTTAAAAACTCAAGATCTAATTATGTGCTTTATATAAGAGATACATTTTAAATTCAAAGACACAACTGGTTGAATATAAAAGACAGAAAAAGATATATCAGATAAACAGTAAACACAAGGCAGCTGGAGTGGTTATATTACTATCAGACAAAACAGACATTAAGATGAAAAATACTACTAACAGAGATATTTCATAATGGTAAAGAGGTCAATATAGCAATAAGGTATAACAATGATAAGTGAATATGAACTTAATAATAAGAGTTTTAAAATATATGAAGCAAAAATTGAAGATCTGAAAAAGAAACAGATATTCAACAGCTAGAATGAGAAGTATCAATACTCCTCTATCAGTAATGAAAAGAAAAACTACACAGAAAATCAGTAAGGATACAGAAAATTTAGTACATACTATCAACCAACTTGTCTTAACAGACATAGAAAACTCTAAGAACAACAGAATACACATTTGTTTCTAATAGACATGGAACATTCTCTAAGACCATACTGTGGATAATAAAACCACCTTGATAAATGTTAAAGGGCTGAAAGTATACAAAGTATGTTTTCTGTCCACACCATGGCCTGGTAAATCACACCGACAGGCTGAATCCAGATCACTGCATTTTGTATATAAATTTTACTGAAATATAACTGCACCTATTTATTTACCTATTGTCTGGATGCCTTCATGTTTCAACAGCAGAACTGAGTAGTTCTAATAGAAACCATTATGTCTGGCAAAGGCTAAAATTGCAGGAAAACTTAGGAAATTCCTGAATTAGTAATTAACACAGAAAAACAAATCTAGGAAATGCTTAAAGATTTGGGACTTAAGAGACACAGCCAAATAACCCACTGGTGAATGAGAACATCACAAGAAAAATTTTAAAATGTCTGGAATTAAATGAACATGAAAATGACAGATAAAAGTGCAGCTTTAAATGGCTGAATTAGAAAGGAAGAAATTCTAAAATAAATTATCTAAGCATCCACCTTAAGAAGCTAGAAAATGAAGAGCAAATCAAACCCAAAGTAAATAGAATGCAAAAACTTATAAAGATCAGATCAAAACCCAATGAAACCGAAAGTTATTTTGAAAGAGCAACAACAGCAAAAAGAACTCAGCAAGAATGACCAAGAAAATAAGAAAAAAGCAACAATTATATAGCATAACTTATGCTCCAGATACTGTAAGCATCTGTATATTACCTTAAGCATATTTTAAGACAATTTTATGTCAAATCTAAAGAAAGCTGTTGAAAGAATAAATATTATGAACTTTTAGAGTTGAAAATTTAGATATAGGCAAATTCTTCAAAAAACACATTTAACAAAACTAAAGAGACAAGAAATCTGAATATTCTGATACTTATTAAAGAAGTTAAAGCCACAATTATAAATCTTCTCATAAAGAAAACTCCAGGCCCGTCTGGTTTTACTGGTAATTCTTTCTAACATTTGATAAGGTAATGTTACCAATGCTGTATAAACTCTTCCAAAAATTGCAAAAAGAAGAAACAGACTCTAACGCATTTCATATGGCCTGTAAACCTTGATACCAACACTTGACAATGTCATAACAAAAAAAGAAACCCACAGATCAATATTCCCTCAAGGACCTAGACACATCAAAAAAATTCTTAACAAAATATCAAGAAACTGAATACAGCAATATATAGATAGAATAGTAAACCATAACCAAGTGGGCTTTATCCCAGAAATGCAAGGAGAGATCAAATTTTTTAAAAAAAGGAAAAAATGATCACCAAGTGGTGAATTACGAATGAGAAAACCATATGATCATTTCAATAGACACAGATAAATAGATTCTTTCTTTAAAAAAAAAAAACTTAGCAAATTAGAAATACAAAGAATTTCTTCAACCTAATAAAGGAATCTATGAAAAGTTCACGGCCAGTATTATACTTCAGGGTGAAATACTGAATGCTAAGACTGAGCACAGGCAGGATGGCTGCTCTCACTGTTTCCATTCAACATGTTGCTGGAGGTCCTAACAAGTACAAAACGGAAAGAAAAAGAAATAAAAAGCACAAAGATTAAAAAGAAAGAAGTCAAAATGTCTTTATTCACAGATGTGATGGTATACAGAATACATTCACAGAAAATCCCAAGCAATCTTAAAAAAAAAAAAAAAAGAACTAACGACTGAATTCAGCAAGGTCACAGAATATAAGTTGAATAAATAAAAATCAATTTTACTCCTATATATTAGCAACAAAAACTTGAAAAATTAGAGAATACAATTTAACATAGCATCAAAAAAATGCAACGTCTAGCAATAAGTTTAATAAAAGATAAGCAATATCTCTATTTTGAAACCATAAAATAAGAGTCAGAGAAATTTAAGACCTAAATAAATGGAGAGCTATATCATGTTCATTGGAAAGTACACAAAATTGGTTCAGATGACAATTCTTCCCAAATGGATCTAAAGTCTAAAGATTCAATGTAATCCCAGTCAGGATCCCAGTAGGCTTTATAGTAAATATTGACAAGATAATTCTAAAATTACTATGCAAATGCAAAGAACCTAGAACAGCCAAAACAATCTTGAAAATCTTGAACAAAATTAGAAGTCTCACAGCACCTGAATGGAGAGTCTTTTCAACAAAGAAAACTGGATATCCATACAGGAAACAAAACTGACCTTGATCTCGACCTGACACTATACAAAAGAAATTAGTATGAGATGGATCATCATCCTAAACATAAAAGATAAGTTACAAATTTGTAGAATGAAACAAAGGAGAATATCTTCCTGACTTTGCAGTAGGAAAAGATTTCTTAAAGCAAACTAAAAATTGTACTCCATCAAAAAAAGTCTATCTTCATAAAGACATATCATTTAAAACCCACTAGAATGGCTACAATTAAAGACTGATAACACCAAACGTTGGCAAAGAAGTGAAACAACTGCAATTTGCATAATTTGCCGGTGGCAGTGTAAAATGATATAATCACTTTGGAAGTGTCTGGCAGTTTCTCCTAACATTAACCATACACATGTACTTTGACCTAGCGATTTCATTATAGGTATCAACCCAAGAGAAACAAAAACGCATGTCTGTTAAAAAACCTGACAGAATATTCACAGAGATTTTATTCAGAATAGCTCAAACTAGGAAACAACTCAAAATGTCCATCAAGAGGAAAATAAAGTGGTGTATTCATATGAAATATCACTCAGCACTAAAACATGAAGGAGCAACTAATATATACATCATAGTGGATGAATCTGAGATATTGTGCTGAATGAAAGTATATTTTATGAGTCAATTTATACAAAATTTTAGAACAAGCAAAAGCTATCTACAGTGATAAGCAGAATAGTGGCCCAAGAGGTGGAAGTGGGGTTGGCAGGAATTAACTTGGATAGAATAGAAAGGCACTTCCTAGAGTGACAGAAATTTTGTGGGTTACTTAAGTATAAGATGTACTTGTCAAAGATTCATTGAACTACACGCAAGATATATGCATTTGACTATATATAAATTACATCAATAAAATAAAGATTTCACTTAAAAAAAAAATCAAGCCACTGCCGATAACAGACCAAAATTCTGGGAGTCTAAGTAAGGATGGAAACATATTCAGTCACATAACTCTTGACTTGGGAAAGCAAGTATACCAGTTTCTCTAGTGATAAAGCATTTATTCATATACTAAACTCTGAAATTTCTTATGGAGACACTGAGAAATACAATAGACAAGGCCCTAGCAAACTTCACATGAAAAGTAATAAATTTGCATTGACTTTTTTTAATACAGTCATGTGCCACATAATGATGTTTCATTCAACAATGGAATGCATATACAATGGTGGTCTCTTAATATGAGTACCATATAGCCTAGGTACAGGTAGGTTTGTGTAAGTACACTCTATAATGTTCACACAACGATGAAACTGCATAAAGATGCATGTCTCAGAATGTATCTCCTTGATTAAGCAGCACAGGACTGTAGAAGTAATACTTAAAGCATACTTTTGAAATATAATTCTGACAAATGGAACTAAGATTTCCAGGTTACTATGAGAATACTTAAAACCAGAAAAAGAAGAACAGAAAAAGCCCAAAATCAGTAGAAGGAAGGACACAATAAATATGATAGCAGAAATAAATGAAATAGAGACTAAAAAAAAAAATCGAAAAAAAAAATCAATGGAACTAACAGCTGGCTCTTAGAAAACATAAACAAAATTCACAAATCCTCAGCCAGATTTACCAGGAAAAAAAGCGCGAATGCTCAAATAAATAAAATCAGAAAAGAGGAGAAACTACAACAAATACCATGGAAATACAAAGGATTATAAGAGAATACTCTGAAAAAGTATACCTTAACAAATTTGATAATCTAGAAGAAATGGATAAATTCTTAGAATCATACAACTTTCCAAAACTGAGTCAAGAAGAAATAGAGAGGGGCTGGCCTGGGGGCATAGTGGTTAAGTTCGTGTGCTCCACTTCGGTGGCCTGGGGTTCATGGGTTTGGATCCTGGGCATGGACCTACACACCACTCATCAAGCCATGCTTGGTGGCATCCCACACATAAACAGAGGAAGATTGGCATAGGTGTTAGCTCAGGGCCAATCTTCCTCACCAAAAAAAAGAAGAAGAAGAAGAAGAAGAAGAAAAAGACATAGAGAATCTGAATAGACTGATCACTAGTAAGGAGATCAAAACAGTAATCAAAAAATAAAAGTTCAAGACCACACAGCTTTCTCAGTGAATTCTACCAAATATTCAAAGAAGATTCAATACCTATCCTTCTCAAACTCTTCTCAAAAACTAAAGAGAGGAGATGCTTCCTAACTCATCCTATGATGCCAACATTACCTTGATACCAAAACCAGACAAGGACAACACACAAAAAAAGGAAATTACAGGCCAATATCATGTATGAACGTCGAGGCAAAAATCAACAAAATACCAGCAAATCTGGGGACAGCACAGTGACACAGCGGTTAAGTGTGCACATTCCGCTTCACGGGCCCAGGGTTTGCCGGTTCAGATCCTAGGTGTGGACATGGCATCGCTTGGCAAGCCATGCTGTGGTAGGCATTCCACATATAAAATAGAGAAAGATGGACATGGATGTTAGCTCAGGGCCAGTGTTCCTTAGCAAAAAAAGGAGGATTGGTGGCAGATGTTAGCTCAGGGCTAATCTTCCTCAAAAAAAAAAAATAGTAGCAAATCAAATATAATACAATAAAAAGATCACACACCACGATCAAGTGGGATTTATTCCAGAGATGCAGGGATGGTTCAACATCCGCAAATCAATCAACATAATACACTATATTAACAAGATGAAGAATAAAAATCACATGATCTCAATAGATGCAGAGAAAGCATTAGACAAGATATAGCATCCATTTATGATAAAAAGTCCAATAAAATGGGTATAGAAGGAAAGTACCTCAACATACATAAAGGCCATATGTGACAAACTCATAGCTAACATCATACTCAACAGTAAAAACCTGAAAGATATACCTTTAAGAATAGGAACAAGACAAGGATGCCCACTTTCATCACTCTCATTTAACATAGTATTGGAAGTCCTAGCCAGAACAATCAGGCAAGAGCAAGAAATAAAAGAGTTCCAAATTGGAAAGGAAGAAGTGAAACTCTCACTGTCTGCAGATGACATCATTTTATATATAGAAACAAGAATCCACCGAAAAACTTTTAGAAATAATAAACAAATATAGTAAAGTTGCAGAGTACAAAATCAACATAGAAAAATCAGTTGCGGTCTATACACTACAACAAAAGAGCAGACAGGGAAATCAAGAATACAATTCCACTTACAATTGCAACCAAAAGAATAAAATACCTAGGAATAAATTTAACCAAAGATGTGAAAGATGTGTACAATGAAAACTATAAAACATTATTGAAAGACATTAAAGAAAACGCAAGAAATGGAAAGATATTCTGTGCTGATGGATTGGAAGAATTAACATAGTTATAATGTCCATACTTCATAAAGCAATCTACAGATTCAACGTAATCTCTATCAAAGTCTCAGTGACATTTTTCACAGAAATAGAACAAAGAATTCTAACATTTTATGAAACAACAAAAGACCCTGATAACCAAAGGAATCCTGAAAAAGAAGAACAAAGCTGGAGGTATCACGCTCCCTGATTTCAAAATATACTACAAAGCCAAAGTAATCAAAAGAGCATTGTGCTGTCACAAAAAGAGACACACAGATCAATGGAAAACAATCCAGAGCCCAGAAATAAACCTACACATCTATGGACAGTTAATTTTTGACAAAGGAGCCAAGAGCATACAGTGGAGAAATGATTAAAAGGATCTGAACAGACATTTTCCCAAAGAAGATATACATTCAACATGACTAATTATTAGGGAAATGCAAATCAAAACTACAATGAGATATCACCTCACGCCCCTCAGAAAGGCTATAATTAACAAGACAAGAAATAACAAGCGTTGGAAAGGATGTGAAGAAAAGGGAACTCTCATCACTGCTGGTGGGAGTGCAAACTGGTGCAGCCACTACGGAAAATGGTATGGAGATTCCTAAAAAACTAAGAACAGAACTACCATATGATCCAGCTATTCCACTCCGAGGTATTTATCCAAAGAATACAAAAACACAAATGTGAAGATATTTGCATCCCCATGATCACTGCAGCATTATTCACAACAGCCAAGACTTGGAAACAACTTAAGCACCCATCGCCCATCAATGAATGAATGGATAAAGAAGATATGGTATATATACACAATGAAAAACTACTCAGCCATTAAAAAAAAAATCAAATCTTGCCATTTCCAGCAACATGGATAGACTTTGAGGGCATTATGCTAAGCAAAATAAGTTAGAGGAAGAGTCAATACCACATGATTTCACTCATAAGTAGAAGACAACAACAGTAAACAAACACACAGATATAGAGATTAGATTGGTGGTTACCAGGGGTAAGGGGGGAGGGTGAAAGGGCAATAGGGCACATGTGTGTGGTAATGGATGGTAACTAGTCTTTGGGTGGTAAACATGATGTAATCTATAAAGAAATCAAATATAATGACTTACATCTGAAATTCAAATAAATAAATATTTGAACACAAAAAATATGACAATACTTAAAATGACTTCAGGAATAGCTGCTAGCAATTTGTTTCTGACATTTAACCATTTTCTCTCCTAAATCTCTTTAGTTCTCTACATATTTCAGTGTGTTCGGTAATATTAAGAAAAAAGACTAAGTTATTATGTACTCATCTTTCACACTGACTCTCCTTTTTAGTAGAAAGATCAGTTCCAAGTATAGAAACATTATTGTGAAACCTACAGGTTTCAGAGAAAGCATGGCCCTGACGACACTTTGATTTCGGACTTCTAGCCTCCAGAACTATGAGACAATAAATTTCTGTTGTTTTAAGTCACCCAGTTTGTACTATTTTGTTTCAACAGTCCTAGAAAAGTAATACAGATATATCATTTAACACAGTTCTCTATTATTGGGTTATTTAATGATTAGTGACTTAAAACTGATATTTGGGAAAGATTTTTAAATGAACGGACATATTAATCAGATCTCTTCTGACAAAGAAATGTCTTATTTTCAATGGGGGAACAGTGATTTTGGTATTCTTTTCATGTTATTAAAATACTATGAATATGGGCATCACTACAGACCATGTGAATATTCAGAGAAAAATTAGAAGATACACATGGGAGTTTGAAATGTTTATCAAACACAAGTACACACAAAATTGAATAAAAATTTTATTTTAAGACATCACGAATAATTACAAAGATAAATGTCTCAATTATACAAACTTGTGTGTATGTGTATATACGTATATACATACACACACGTGTTTAAACTTTGCTTCATCTTTCATCTTTTTATCTGAGTAAAAAGAAGAACACTTTCCTTATTCAGGAGGTTTTTGATGTTGTAATAATTACCTAGAGGGAAGGTGATAAGCAAATAAAATTATTTCTATAGGAATCATTTCCATTTGATTAAAAGTTTAGCCATGACTAAGGTGGTTACAGTATATAGTACCAAAAAAACAATCAATTCATCTAACCTAAAATAACTTATTTAATCCCATAACCTGAAAAATCCAAGAGTTAACCACCACCTGTGATCCAGATAAGGCTTGAAAGAAAATTTCTTTCATTTCACATCATTCTGATAATAAACACAAAGATGAATCAGACAAGGGTGCAGGGAGGGAAAATCTCTCTCTGAACCTAATCGTTATTAGGACTTTGGAACTGCTATGGATTCCCCCAAACCAGACATCTGCATATACAAGTAAGTATAATAGGTAAAATATTAAGTTAACATAAAATCTTGAAGTTATAAAAAGGCAAATGCTATTATTAAATAAATTAGGTAATAAATTGCAGCAAAAGTGAAATACAGATGAATAGCCACACATAAAGCAAGTTTATAGCACTCAGTACCATACTGTGACTTCCTATAAATTAGAAATTGATACATACTAAGATTAGTGGAGTTAATAAATGTAAATTGTTCACAACAGTGCCAGCACATACAAAGGACTACATAAACACAGCTACTATTATTATCTCCTTTCATTAGAATGTAAGCTCCAAGAGCACAGGGATTTTTGCCTGTTTTATTCATTTATGTATCCCACACTCTTAGCGCTATGCTTGGCAGACTCTCAATACCATTTGTTGAATGAATGAACGAATGAACAAATCAAAATTCCTATTCCCAAAGACTTGTGCTCTTCAATAGCTGATGAAGCACACTATTCTCTATGTTTAAAATAACATGTTAAAAACTGTTTGACTATATAATATCTTAAAGATAATTCAGGGTGAAAGAATTTTCCTTCTACCCTGCATATAACGTGTCCTCTAACTAAATATTTTTATATTTAGCAATAAACAACTCTTGCTAAATTTTCATGTATCGAAACACTAAAATACTTACCTAATGATAAATTAAAAGAAAATATATACCAGACTTCTTTGGCATCAGTCACATCATGCTTCATTTTGACCACTGTGGCTTCCATTTTCATGGTGCTCATGAGCAACTATATAAACATTTAACTACGTGAAAGAAAATGTCTTTAATTATTCTTACCTGAAGGAACAAAGAACGAATCACCAGTTGTTATCATATAAGGTGTTTCATGTAAGGTACATAAAAGGTCACCAAAGTTAACATAAAAAACCTGTAAAATTAAAAATTACAATCTCATTTCAAATTGAACCACAACTTATACTCCAAAGAAAGTTACAGAAAATGTGACAGGCAGAATAATGGCCCCCCAAAGACCTCCAAACCCTAATCTCCAGAACATGTTATGGCAAAAGAGACCCTGAGATGGGGAGATTATCCTGGATTATCTAGGTGGGCCCAAGCTAATCAATGAGCCCCCAAAAAGTGGAGAATTTCTCCTGCTGAAAGCAGAAGAGAACTCAAGAGAAATTCAAAGCATGAGAAGGACTTGCGCTATTGCTGGCACTGAAAGTAAGAAGGCCATAAGACAAGGAATGTAGGCTATTTCTAGAAGCTGAGAATGACACCCTGGGCCAACAGCCAGCAAGGAAATGAGAACTTCAGCCCTACAACCACATGTAACTGAATTTTGCCAACAACATGAATGAACTTGAAAGGAGATTCACCCAAGGAGCCTTTGGAGAGGAAGAGAGATCTACCAACATCTTGATCCAGCCTTATCGTACTTTAAACAGAATACTCGGCCTCGCCCGCCAGACTTCTAACCTACATAGCCATGAGATAACAAATGGGTGTTGTTTTAAGTCACTAAATTTGTGGTAATTTGTTAAAGCATCAACAGAAAACCAATACAGGAAGAAATTTCTTTCACTCTTCCTTATTATTTACAGGCTTATGAAAATTCAGAACCACTGTAAAAGAATATCACTTAGCTATACTAGAAAAATAGGTAGATTTTATGTACAACTCTTTAAAGGTTACATGCTGAGGACATGTAACTTAATCTGACTGATGAATCAAAGAGAGAGCAAAAACAAAAACAAAAAAATCATATATTTAAACATGCATCAATATTAAGAAAGTAAAAGGGGATAAATCTATGAATCATCAAGGTCTCTATATTCAAACATGGCAAATTTTATATTTTATACATACGTAGCACCCTGGCAATGATCTGTTCTTTGGGCAACTAAATAAAAAAATGTAAGGCCTTCAAACTTTGAGATTCACTCATCAAGAATATTTTGCCTCAGAGAATTATTCCTCCCTTCCTCCTCCTACTTCCTCTTTTTTTTCCCTTAGCATATTGTAAAATGAGCCTATAAAACACCAGAAAAACAATAGCAGCTAGCACCTATATAGCACTTACTTCATGCTGGCCACTATTCTGAACATTTATTTTTACTCATTTGATGTATGTACCTACCAGTAAGACAGATAGTTTTTCACAGATGAAGAAAATGAGGGACAAAGGGATATAAATTTCTAAGGTCACAATGTAAATGGCAGAGCTAAAATACGAACTCTGGCACTTTGACTATAGAATTCATGTTCTTAATCACTATGATATACTAACTCCCTAAATGGGAAAAAAGTTCTTAAAGTGGCTCTAAAGGTACTTCTATAATTTAATAAAACAAAAAAATTTTTATTACATCCCAAAAACATTTGACTCAGTTTAAAAGATAAAAGGTAACAAACACACTACCCAGAAAGTCAAGCATATATTTCTAGGTGTTTCTTACTTATCTATTGAGTTTGGCTCTCTAAACGCACCTCTCGCCACTTCTCCAAACATTTTACTAAGAAGGCTTTTGAACTATACAAAAATAGAAGGATGAACTCCCCTGAATATCTAGCACAAACAACCTGCCCTATTCAGAGTCTTTCTACTTCCCTATGCATATTATTTTGAAATAAATTCCCAGCATCATAAATCATCTGTAAATATTTCCGCACATACTGAAAGATCAAGGTGCTTTTTAAAAACATGACCACAATACTGTCATCATACCTAAAAATAAACAAATATTTAATATGAAATACCACATCAGTATTTACATTTCCAATTGTCTCTTATATATCATATTTTTAAAGGTTTGTTTGAATGGAGATCCAAATAAGAGCCACACATTGTGAAAGCTTGATCTATCGCTTAAATCGCTCAATCTATAGTGGTTCTCAATTTGGTGGTGATTTTGCCCCTCGGGGTAGAGTTGGCAATGTCTGGGGACATTTTTGATTATCACAACTAGAGGGATACTATTGGAATCTAGTGGGTAGAGGCCAGAGATGCTTCTAAACATCCTACAATGGACAGGACAGCCTCTCGACAACAAAGAATTATCCAGTCCAAAATGTCAACAGTGCCATGGTTGAGAAACCCTGATCTACGGGTTCCACCTGGTTCTCTCTTTTCTATTTCTTGCAACTTATTTATTAAAGAAATCAAGCAGCAAAATTTGTTGCAAAAATCTTAACACAGCTGGATTTTGCTGATTACAAACCCAGGGCATCACTTGAAAGGCCTGCTATTCTTTATTTCCTCTAAATTGGTAGTTAGATCTAGAGGCTTTATCAAATTCAGGTGGTGGTGGTTGTTTTCTTCTTTGTTTTTTGTTTTTTAAGCAGGTGGTGAGGCAAGGCTACTTCACAGTGTTGTATTCTTTCATCAGGAAGGCACATAATGTCTAGTTTTGTTCTTTTTAGATGCTAGCAGACACTGATGACCAATGCCCAGATCCAACAGTTTATAAGGGTTTGCAAAATAGTAATATTTCATTCTAACATTCCTTTCATTTATTAACTGGAGTATTTCAAACGAGGACAAATTTCCCCTCATCTATTATTTGGTTACTTAATAGTACAGTTTATACGAGAAAGGCAGAATAAATGTTTATTTCCCTTTACCATACTTGTTGTCAAAATGAGTTGGAGAATATTCTCCAAGAGTGATAAATTCATTTTTCTTTTTGTAGTAGTCTTACAATTCATGGATTTAGATACAATTGATGTGTATCAATCCACGGAAGTTATTCTTATTGATACTCAAATCTTCACATCTTTGTTGGGTGAGAGCATCTTCAAGTCGGATCCTAAGACCTTATGACCCAATCCTAAGGGTCTTTGATAGTTTCCTATCAAGTATGACAAAGATATTCCAAACTCAGCCTGAGGCCTGGAATCAGACATTTCTCTAAGGAACTCTGGTTCCTTTAAGCTTGTTGCTGTCACATTTTGTTTTTTTACTTCTAGAACATTTACTGTCTAATTTTTCAAATATTTTCAACCTTTGCTCATACGGTTTTTTTTCTCTCTTACCCTGTTTTTTTCTGTTCTCTACATCACTTAACTTTTATATTTTCCATTTTCTTTTTTTTGGCTAAGAAAGATTCACCCTGAGCTAACATCTGTTACCAATCTTCCTCTTTTTGTATGTGAGCTACCACCACAGCATGGCCACTAACAGGCAAATGGTTTAGGTCCATGCCCGGGAACCAAACCCCAGGTGCCAAGGTGGAGCGTGCCGAACTTAACCACTAGACCACTGGGGCTGGTCCATGTATGTTTTCCATTTCTTAATCTCTTCTTTTCTTCTGGGAGAGCTCCACAACCAATTCCCATAGTTAATTTGTTAATTCTTCTGTGGTTTGATTTTAACAAATCTACTACTGCTACCCTCTCTCTCTCTCATATAGATTCTCTAGTACTGAGTTTGCAGGACACAGTTAACAGCCTATGTTGATTCTCCATCTTGCGCCTTTTGTTTCTCAAAAGCATATATTTAAAAGTGTGTTATATTTAAAAGTGTGTGTTATATTTAAAAAATGGAAAAATACTCCCCTTACTATAAAAGAAAGTTTAACTCTGATTTTCATTATAAAAAGTTAAAGTCAATATCCAGAAGAAATAAAAAATCAACTAGAATCATGTAGTAACATATTATTTTTCTAAAGTTCCTTCAAGTTTCTGTCATTTTCATTTTTAACTTCTAGTCTGAAAAGAACAGAGACAGAATTTTCTGTTTTGCACAGTTTGCTTAAATGTTTATCCTAAAGGTCTTCTTATATGGCGTTCTTCAAAATAATATGCTTAAACTAACATAAAAATGCCTAGAACAGTATCTGAAATGTGTAAGTGCTATATAACTGCTTACTATTATATAATGGTTTATCTCATTACTAAGTCAAAATACAAATATAACCATTTTCTTCCTGCACAACATTTCAATAGTTCTCATTTTTACAATTACTGTCAATGTTACAATAAATAACTACATATGTTCAGCTCCCCTAATTTTTAAATTATTTTCCTAGGAAAAAATTCTGAAATGAGATTCATAGATCAAAAGATACACACTTTTTTCCCAATAATTTCTACTAAGTCAGTAATTACAACATATCATTTGTTTTTAATGTGGATTCCTTTGAATATTAGCCAGGTTAAACACTTTCAAATATTTACTATTCAAATTTCCTTTTGTATAAGAAATGCATTATAGTTTAATGGGTAACTGCTATTAGTTCAGTGAAGACATTTCATAAGACTTATCTTCATTATTAATTGTTCTTTAATGATTACACAGAGATCATCAATTACTTTAGTTAGTTAAATATATTAGTTTTACTTTTTTTTTTTTTTAAAGATTGGCACCTGAGCTAACATCTGTTGCCAAACTTCTTTTTTCTTTTTTTCTTCTTCTTCTTCTCCCAAGGGTCCCCCAGCACATAGCTGTATATTCTAGTTGTAGGTCTTTTGGTTGTGCTATGTGGGATGCTGCCTCAGCATGGCTTGATGAGCAGTGCCATGTCCGCACCCAGGATCAGAACAGGTGAAACCCCGGGCCAGCAAAGCAAAGCCGGTGAACATAACCACTTGGCCATAGGGCCGGCCCTTTTTTTAATTATTCTAATAATACTTGGAGATCTGTAACATTTTAAGGTTGGATTAAAGAATATTTTAAAACATTTTAAATCCAGATTCTAGTTATACTGCTGTAGTAATAATTTACTCTTGACTCTCATGTGTACCTTTTCCTTTCCTTGCCTCAATATGCCCTTCTTTGTTAATATAAACTCAAGGATCTTGACGCTCTTCGTTTTAGTCCTATTTGAGCTTACTTTAATTTTGTCAGTAAAAAGAATTGTCTTGAATGTGATACTCCAGTAACTCTTGATTTCATAGGTTCCTGAAATGTTACTGAAAAATGTACCTTAGACTGTAATTTTTTTTTTTTTGAGGAAGATTAGCCCTGAGCTAACATCTGCTGCCAATCCTCCTCTTTTTTTTCCTGAGGAAGACTGGCCCTGAGCTAACATCCATGCCCATGTTCCTCTACTTTATATGTGGGACACCTGCCACAGCATGGCTTGATAAGCGGTATCATGTCCGCACCTGGGATCTGAACCAGCAAATCCCGGGCCGCCAAAGTCGAATGTGCGCACTTAACCACTGTGCCACCAGGCCGGCCCCAGATTGTAATAATTTTTAAGTAAACACTCTTAAAATTTGGTGATTTTCAAATTCTATAATTTTCAAATTCAAAATGCAGAAATATAACATACATACATCTCTCTCTCTCTCAGACCAATGTTGCAAGGATGTGTGTCTCCGATGACAAAGACAGAGAGACAAAGACTGACTCACCTTGAATCTCGTTATAACTTTAGCCAGTAATACTGCTATATACAATAATATATTACTTAGTACTCATCGACGCAACTAGCTCCTAGTCTTCAGTCTGCTGCTAACTAGGTACATGATTTTGAAGAAGTCTTTTAATCTCTTTATTGCTAAACTGCATGGAAGGAGAAATGAGATTTAGACAATTTCTATAATCCCATCCAGCTCTAAACTTTAATGATTTGTTTGCAAACCTATATTCTAAGATTCTTTTAACTAACAACCATTCCTTAAACTTGTGAATCTCAAGGTTACACTGCTACACACAGAATATGTACTTTTAAATAACTGTTGGATGACTGATTTAAACAGATTTAATAAATAAAAAAATTCTCTGTGCACTATAGTAATAAGATATCATTTCAGAGGAAATAGAATCTTTAATGCCTCATCGAACCCAATAAATCAGAGTTGTATCAATAGCAAACATAAATATATGGAAAAATATACTCACCAAAATATCTGAACCAACATGCTGCTTTCCCTTTTCTTGATGTGGTCCTAATATCAATTTTCCAGTAGAAAAAAAAGGTGTATCCAATGTTTTATATACTTTCAACTCACCATGTTCAGCAATAAATTGATATGTATCTCGTGGCCTTACAAGATCTAGGGGAAAAATACAAATATAAAAATAAAACAATAGCAATAATATTGCTCAATGATATAACATATACATACATATATACAATAAAGTTATTTCTAGATATAAACCTGCCTTAGAAAAATAGAAGTAATTAAGATAATTGACTCATGAGGTAGAATGCCAGAGGTCAAATCCTGTCTGTCTTACAAACTGTGTGACCTTAGGCAAGCATATCCTCTCAGTGCCTCCACTTCCTTTTCTATAAGATGGGATAATAGTTCATCTGTGTTAGAGTTGTGAATATCTAGTGAGTTAATGTGTGTAAGATATTTAAAATACTGTCACACAAAAGTAAGTATTAGGTAAATCTTAGCTATTAATAATAATAATGGCAGTATTATTATTTCCATTATAGCTCAGACAGAAAATAAAATTAGCTAAGAGACAAGAAAGAATACCATTATCTTTAAAAAGTCTAACATAGCCCCCAATACAAAGGTATCATCATTATGACGATAGATTCTTTTGTGCTTGCTTGACTGATTATTAAATAACAAGACTTTTCTTTATCAAGTAAAGGCTCTAAGTAACCAGAGTTGCTCACAAATTACTATCTCACTTTTGAATTTTTCTTTTACTTACAAACATTTCCAGATCTATAATTAATACATTCTTCTGTCACTAGCTTCTGACTCTGCTTCTCTAGATATTTAGGAAAGTTAGTAAACCCAAAGACTATAGGATACAGAAAATATATAGACCCAAGAAACAGAAAAAAAGTGATAAACTCCTGACATCAGTCATAACTTTTCTCACTTGGTACAGTATAGCAATGTTTTTAAGTTAAGACACTACACTAAATAAAATTCTCTGTACGTCTACCTCTGTTGCCAAATAATCTGAATACAGAAATAACTTTGTTACTTACTATGTCAAATGGAATCTATTTCACAGCCAACATTTTAATTAAGAATACCACTACTGCCTCTCTGGTTTGACCTATTTGTTCTCTGACTTAGTCCTCAGTACTCTCTGGTACAGTCATAATAAATAAATATCTCCTGTATGTAAATACCGCCTGGTTAGTAAATAGCTGAGTGTCACCTACTTACCCCCAGCACACTATAGCCTATCCCTTGAGACCTCTGATGGTCTCCTAGACACTAAACGCTTAATGCCTATTAAATATAGCAGGAGGCTTCCAGGAACCTGTGCTGGCCTTACAATTAAGCCTGGCATTTGTTTGGCTGATTGATGCCCTTGCTATTCATCCTCCCCGAAGGTTTCAGTTCCCAGGTACCATTACTGGCATTCCAAGGTCCGGAAGGCTGTATAAGTCCTCCCCACAATCTCTGCCTGGTCTCATAGTAAGTGTATCCTGGGGTCTGCCAGCTAACTTGCTACAATTCCCCATAAACAGCCCCTGTCCCCATATATCCTTCTGGTCAAACAAGGCCTAGACCCTATTTAGGGAGGCAACACTAGCACCCCAGACAACAAATGCATGGTGCTGTATGTGCCCTGGAAGTGTTTGCCATCAGTGCTCCCCTAGAGTAGTCCTCACTTAGGCTGCTTAACGGAATTAGACCCTCTATTGGGCTTTGGCTCTGACAGAGGTGGGAAGAGAAAGAGAAAATAGATGGGCTGGTCATCAAGACAGCAGTCTGTCCTCACTAGTTGCTGAATGAAGCATTTTCAACATCATCCCAACTTACCCATGAGAATAATTTCTCTTGTTTCTGGGTCCCTTATCCTTGTTGGCTGCAAAGGATCTCCCAGAGGTATATTCAGATTTACCACTAATTTATTCTCTGCAAAAGAAATAACATTGAAATACAAACTACTTACTTAAAATTGTTCTCAATTTAAAAAAAATATCTAGTATGAAATATAGCTGTGGACAAGTTGTAAAGGAAAATTGCCAGAGGCGTAACAATCTCTTCCTATTTATAAATGATCATTCTGATATATAAAAATTCAAAAACCACAATAATTTAATATAGAAGCAAGCATCCTAAACTTATTATCTGTAAGTTTACTGCAACATGACAACTCTTGAACTCTTGCATTATCAAGAAGTTAAATGATGTTTTGCATATCCTCTCAGAGAGACAGAAGTATGCAACAGACTTTAGAAAGAATTCATTAAAATGTCCATTTTAACTGCAGTTTGGGCATGGAAAAGGTAAGCTTCATTTGACTGGGCAATTTACTCATGAGAAAATGTTTTATACTATGCTATTAATGATCTTTTTTTATTATTATTATTTTTTTTTAAAGATTTTATTTTTTTCCTTTTTCTCTCCAAAGCCCCCAGGTACATAGTTGTGTACTCTTAGTTGTGACTCCTTCTAGTTGTGGTATGTGGGATGCCGCCTCAGTATGGCTCGATGAGTGGTGCCATGTCCGTGCCCGGGATTCAAACCGATGAAACCCTGGGCCGCCTACAGTGGAGCACACGAACTTAACCAGTCGGTCACGGGGCCAGCTCACTCAATGATCTTTTTTTAAAGAATAAAATTGGTTTACTTTCAAAATTTGGGGGAAAAAAGTGGAAATTAAAAAGTGAATTTACCCTATTGTATTACGTCTGAAGTTTTTAGAGAGAAATTTCAAAATCTGCTGAGAATTACTTCTCAAAGCACTGCTATTTAAAATGAAACCTAAAAGTTACTTTTAGGAATAAGTTCATACTTCTTTCATTGTTATCAAGACAGATCCTTTTTCTATTAACTATTTCGTTGACTTTTTCCATGCTTCCTTTTGCCTTCCTTTTAGATGATACCGTGTCTGGAGACAGTATTCCACCAATCACAAATCCTCCTGAAATTTAACGACAAAAAAAAGTAAAGTATCATACCTGAAAAAGTTAAAATCTTGAAACAAAGCTCTTCAAATTAATACAGCACACTTCCTTTCAAAGTATCAAAGAATACAGTAGATTCTACATTCTACAGCAAGTAATTCAAATAATACAAATACCAAACAATTTCACTTATGACTCTACTATCCCAAATACAGAAGCACTGATGAAACATGACTGAATGATCTTTCATGCTTGAAACCAACAGTCATCAGCGAAGGTTTAAAAATCAAAAAAAACACAAAGGCCAGCAATGAACTATTTATAGTAATCCACATGTGAATTTAGTACTTTGACTTAGATATAGCCATCAAAGAAAGAAAATAACTTTAAGATAACACTCACTATACTTTCTTGCACTCTCTACCATTTCTGTAGAAAAATATGATGAGAAAATGGGAGGAGAATAACAATGAGGAACACAATCTGTCAGTTATAATTTTCTCATGTTCTGACCTAATGCTTCACCTTATGCAATTAGAAATCTCGTTCAATAGTATAGAAATAATAACACTCTATAAAGTGACACACCTGTCTCAAATTGCTGCCAAAGAGAAGAAGAACCAGCATCTCTTTACTAATCAGACAAATCTGGATTTGAATCTATTCTTGTCACGTTTTTGGGAGATAATGACTAAATGAGGTAATATATGTAAATATGTAACTAAGTGCTTGACATGTAACATACACAAATAAACTGTAGCAATCCTCATTATTATTTTTTATCATCAGACATTAAAGTATAAACTGGAATTTACCTGAGGGCCTTCCCTGATAATCTATTCGCTCCCCTCGCCAGTATTCCAAAGGTTTCAATCGTGTTCTCTTGGTCCTGCGAACATTTGGTGTGTTGGAGGGCAATACTGTAAAAAGATATTAGACAAAAATATACACATATAAATGCTTAGTTGGATGGTATTTTGCAGTGGCAAGACTGATACCATCTTTTAGAACACTAATACTTGTAGACAAAACACTACAACAAAATTTTAAGATATATTTGTGCTAATAAAGAAACACCAAAGGAAAAATAGGTTACTAGACTGGGAGATTTAAAAACTTGATAATACTCAGCATTAATGATGCTAAAGGTAGATAGGAACTCTCATATCTTGTAGGTAGAAATGTAAACTAATTGAAGATAATTTGAAAGTACCTATTATTATAATACTCTTTGACTCAGAAATTTCATTTCTAGAAAATGAGTTTGCAAAAAAATTCACAAAATTGAACAAAGCTGTATGTACAAGAACATTCATGGTAGTACTGTTTAACAGAAAGAAAAAATCAAATTGAAAACCACCTAAATGCCCCAAGATAGGAAATTTGTAAATCAAAGGTAGTTACGCATTTATTTTAATAGGTTCATGGATCTTTGGGGGAAATAGAGGTAAGAGAAATTTTATCTGAATTCTTATTTTGGCTTTCGTGCTTACCTCAATTATTAAACACACAATTTAACATAAACCAAAATGCTTAAAATTACATAGGCATGCTAATCATGAAAAGAAATACCTTTCAAGGCTGAGAAAATAAACACAATATTTGAGAATTGCTTTTTAAAATGTTATGTCACATTTCCCGTAACAAGTGTTGTAATCAAGTTTTTACTACTAAAACAAAAACAAAAAAGGGTAGTTACATGTGCATGTCTGTGTGTGTATAAACACATATCCACTCATTTTATCTGAAGAATGTAAAATTCTATATACTAAGTTGAGTTTGTTGGCTATATACTCAATTCCTATGTTCTTGTCTATTTTTTGTTTGCTAGAGCTGTCCAATTCTGAAAGTGGTTTATTAAAATCTGCCAGTCAAACTGGATTGTTTAATTAAAAATCTTCTTGCTTTTTCTTAGTTTTTTATTTATATATTTTAGTTGCTAGGTTGTTTGGTGCATAAGAGTTTATGATTTTTCTATTTTCCTCATAAATTGTTCATTTTATCATTATATGTCCTTCTTTATCCTGTTCAGCATTTTAACACTAAATTCCACTTTGCCTAATATTAAAATGGCACTATTTTATTTTCGTTTACATTAGCATACCTAATTCTTTGACAATTTTTTTATTTTAAAAATTGTCTTAAGTGTTTCTTATAAACATATAGGTCAGTTTGCACTGTTTAACCAAATCTGATAGTCTATCTTATTAGAGGAATTCAACCCATTCAGACTCTCTTAGTGTAAACAAGTAACAGGCTTCCTTTTATTCCATCCATCTTACTTTATATTTACTAGTTATTCTACATTAGTGATTCTTCTTTCTCCTCATTTTATTGGTTTGATCAAATGATCATTTCTTTTCTCCCTCCTCCCCTTGGCCATTTCAAAGTTTTGCTGTGCTTCTGCACTCTAGTATTAGTTACCTACCCACTCCTGACATTTAAACATCAAACTCTTATTTCTCCATGATTATATTAAAAACTATATCCCTTACCAAGATATGCTATCCTCTCCTTTTTCTCATTTGGTAAAAGCAAACTTTTAGACTACTTTTATTACCCCGTTTTTGACCCCTACTCTTGTCCCTATTCTACCAAGTTCTGTTAAGACAGTCTGGATTTCAAGGTATTATTACAAAAATCTTTAACTAGCACTTATAAATCCCCAATTACATTAACATTAAGTAGCTGACACATCCTAAGGTAATCAGCAATGAGTCACCCCCTTCTACAGTCCCCTGCCTTAGGATGGGACCTGTGACTTTCTCCTCATCAATAGAATATGCAAAGTCACTCCTGTGATTACCTCATGATTATATATATGATAATATATGATATTATACATACAAGATACTATCTAGCAGAAACAGTGAGAAATCCTTCCTTGCTGACTTTGAAGAAGCAAGTTATCATACAGTGAAGGGGCCTAAGGAAAAGTTCATGTGGTAAGAACTACAAGTGGCCTCTAGAAGATGAAGAGTAGAGGCCTATTGCTGACAGCCAGCAAGAAAACAAGTACCTCAGTCCTACAATTTCAAGGAACTGAATTCTGCGAACGCCCACATGACCTTGGAAGAGGGCCTCAAGCCTCAGATGAGACAACAGCCCAGGCTGACACTTTTGGTTGCTGTCTGTGAGATCCCTGAACAGACGACCCAGTTAATCTATTATGCCTGGGCTCCTGATCCACGGAAACCATGGAACCATAAATATGTGTAGTCTAGGCACTAAATTTGTGGTAATTTGGTACAAAACAACAGAAAACAAAGACTTTATTTAAATTATCGACATACATTCCAAGAATTATTCCTCACTACTGTTTCCTCTCTTTGGACTTAGTTTTGATTTATATGATACTTCGTTAGAACACCACACATGGGTATTATACATGGAAGATACTAAACTCAATCTTGCATTATCTGCAAAATAAATTCACTTAGAAAGAAAGATATCTTGGCTGGGTATAAGATTATTGCATTGTAATATATTTCTGAAAGTAGGCTATAGATACGATCTTATTCTTCCAGTGTTACACAGATGCATAGTGCTAGTCATTTTTTTTTCCTTTATATGTAACTTTATCCTTCTGTCTGGAAGCTTCTATTCTTGAAATTTAGGAATTTTATTAACTTACATTTAGAGGTATATATTTTTCATTACTTCTGACAGACAGTTGGTAAAATCATTCAAACTGCAGATTAAAGCGTACCTTTAATCTAGGGAAGCTTTCTTTAACTACTTTAACTGTTTTCTCTCCTTTAAATGTTTCTTTTTTCTGGAAATCCTATTATTTGCATGTTTTATCTGCTGTCTCCATGTTTCCACTGCATATCATTTTTCATCATGGTTTCCATCTTTTTGTATCTCTGCTCTGAGGACTTTCTTCCATGTTAACACCAGCTACTAATTCAGCTCTCAACAGTGACTATCTCTACTTTCAGTTCATCTACTGACTTTTTAAACTGAAAAATTATGATTTTTAGTACCAGAAAGTCTTCTATGCTATAAGGGAATCTCTTAAAGTGCTCTTATTTCTTCTGAAAATTGTTATCCATCTACTAAAAATTTCTAGCTCACCAGAAGTTGCCACTGTTCTCAGGCATAATGCTTGAGTTTCCTCTCTCTGGTTGCTGGAGCCCCTGCTCAGGGATGGTTTTATCTCTCTTTGCCTACTCCTGACTCTAGTCAACATTCCACTCCAAGACAGGCATTAAGCATTGAGCAGTCTCTCTTCATATGGGTGCACAAAATATAACTGACAAGATGTGAGTTTTTGGTTGAAGCGATGACAGAAAGTTTCACTCCTTCTGGTTCTCTTCAGGTACAAGCACAGAATACTCACAGCTTCAAGTACAGAGAGAAACATAAAAAGCCACTCCAATCCCAAAAAGATGGGAGGTCCCATGAATCTTGACTGGCAAACATATCTTTGGAAACCATGGTGTTTTAATCCTCACACGGGCCTCTCTGTGAGTTCCACAACTCCCAGCTTTGCCTACTTACCTGTCCTAGCTAGTGCTCTGTTTACAAGTAAACTGTATAAAAATGGGAGGAGAAGTTGCCAGGGACGCCATCTATATCACAGTTATATTTTACAGAATTCTCCACCCTGGCTTTTTAGCCTAAGTGGGATCATGCTCCCTATTATGGAGCAAATACTGAGAGGGCCACAGGATTTATAAATGGACATAAAGAAACTCAGTGGCCTATGATTTACTGCGAAATTAATGAAAACTAAATTTGTGGTTTTAATTTATCTGCCAATTAACCCAAATAATATTTCCCCCTTGCTTGAGAAAAATTAAGTTACATACATAAACAGAAGTTTTACATTATGAAAATACATAAGGAGAGAAATAATCTTACCTATTTTGTAATGTATTTTGTTCTCTAGTGTTACTTTAGATCCTTTTACTCTTGAGTCATCTGAAAAAGGCAAAAGATAATATCATGAGCAATGGCTGCTAATTCCATGGTGAGTTAAATACAGTATGTTACCTAGTCAACTTCAGTGTAGGCATTTTAAGTAAAATTTGTTCTGATAATACATTTTATTACTCCTTTGGCTTTTCACTGCTACGGAATAAAGACTAATGAAAAACAGTGTAACATTTCTCTAGATTTTGCTCCAATGACCATACCTAAAGAGCATAATAGTTAAAAATAACAAAAACAGGTTTTCTATTGCTGGTGGACTTCAGGTGAAATAAGCCACCAGGTGGATAAAAATGCAGGTCGTGATAAGGAACAATTAATATGCTAATAATGTAATCTATGATCCTTAAAGTTCTAAAATAGTACAACTGGACTGAATTTAGCAGTGTGCCAATTAGGTCAGGGGTTCTCCACTTCAGTCTACACTTAACTGCCATCAGTTCTTTCCTTTCCCAGGCACAAATGTTGTTCTCTATCAAGAGGTAGAGTCTAACTCCCTCCTTCTTGAATCTCTGCTGGCCTTAAAGACTTGCTAGACTAACAAAATGCAGCAGAAATGACATTCTGGGACTTTGAAGGCTAAGTACTAAGTACTAAGTACTAAGAAGATATGAAGGTTCAACCTGAGTCTCTTAGAACTTCACTCTGGGGAAAGATAGCGACCATATATGAGGACTGACTACTCTAAGACCCATGTTGTGAGGACACCCAAGTAACCATGTGGAAAGCCCATGCAAAGGAAAAGAGATTTTTGGGCAGCCCTCGATTGTTCCATTCACCCTGGCTGGGTGGCAAATATCTAAGTGAAGAAGTTACCCTGGACTTACAGCCTAGTTGAATTTTCAAATGACTCCAGACTCAGCAGCTTGTATTTAACTACAAACACATGAGAGAGCCCAAGAGAGAACTGCCCAGCTAAGTCAAGTCAACCCATGGAACCATGAGTGATAAATCAATTCTTGTAGTAAGCCACTAAGTTTTGAGGATGCAGTAATATGTAACTGGAACAACAATTAATGTTTGTGAATTACCTAAAATTTTTGATACAATTTTGTATGAAATATGCATTTTCTGAAAAGTAGGTCTAAGCTTTCACTACATTCTCAAATGAATCCATGATAGCAAAAGATTGTTAAGAATGATTAAATTAAATACTTTATAAAACTGCTGGCTTGGAAGAAACTCTAGTGACCATAAAATCTAATTTCCCTGTTCAGAGTAAGTAAATCTATAGAGATCAAAGAAGGAGAACTACAGGCCGATATCACTGATGAACATAGACGCAAAAATCCTCAACAAAATTCTGGCAAACCAAATACAGCAATACATCAAAAAGATTATACACCATGATCAAGTGGGATTTATATCAGGGACACAGGGATGGTTCAACATCTGCAAGTCAATCAATGTGATACACTACATTAATAAAATGAGAAACAAAAACCACATGATCATCTCAATAGATGCAGAGAAAGCATTCGACAAGATCCAACACCCATTTATGATAAAAACCCTCAATAAAATGGGTATAGAAGGAAAGTACCTCAACATAATAAAGGCCACATATGACAAACCCACAGCCAACATCATACTCAACGGACAAAAACTGAAAGCCATCCCTCTGAGGACAGGAACAATACAAGGGTGCCCACTTTCACCACTCCTATTCAATATAGTACTGGAGGTCTTGGCCAGAGCAATTCGGCAGGAAAAAGAAATAAAAAGGAATCCAAAAGGGAATGAAGAAGTAAAACTCTCACTGTTTGCAGACGACATGATCTTATGTATAGAAAACCCCAAAGAATCCATAGGAAAACTATTAGAAATAATCAAGAGCTACAGCAAAAAGCAGGGTATAATATCAACATACATAAATCAGAAGCATTTCTATACACTAACAATGAACTAACAGAAAAAGAACTCAAGAACTCAATCCCATTCACAATCGCAACGAAAAGAATAAAATACCTTGGGATAAATTTAACCAAGGAAGTGAAAGATTTATACAATGAAAACTACAAGACTTTCTTGAAAGAAACTGACGACGACAGAAAGAGATGGAAAGACATTCCATGCACATGGATTCAAGAATAAACATAGTTAAAATGTCCATACTACCTAAAGCAATCTACAGATTCAATGCAATCCCAAATAGAATCTCAATGATATTCTTTACAGAAATTGAAGAAAGAATCCTAAAATTCATATGGGGCAACAAAAGACCGCGAATTGCTACAGCAATCCTGAGTAAGAAAAACAAAGCTGGAGGCATCATAATCCCCGATTTCAAAACATACTACAAAGCTACAGTGATCAAATGGAACAGAATTGAAAGCCCAGAGATAAAACCACACATCCATGGACAGCTAATCTTTGATAAAGGAGCTGAGGGCCTACAACGGAGAAAAGAAAGTCTCTTCAACAAATGGTTCTGGGAAAACTGGACAGCCACATGTAAAAGAATGAAAATTGACCATTCTTTTTCACCATTCACAAAAATAAACTCAAAATGGATCAAAGACCTAAAGATTAGGCCTGAAACAATAAGTCTTCTAGAAGCGAATATAGGCAGTACACTCTTTGACATCAGTTTCAAAAGAATCTTTTCGGACACTATAACTCCTCAGATGAGGGAAACAATAGAAAGAATAAACAAATGGGACTTCATCAGACTAAAGAGCTTCTTCAGGCAAGGGAAAACAGGATTCAAACAAAAAAACAGCCCACTAATTGGGAAAAAATATTTACAAGCCACTTATCTGACAAAGGGTTAATTTTCATGATATACAAAGAACTCACACAGGTTAACAACAAAAAAACAAACAACCCGATCAAAAAATGGGCAGAGGACATGAACAGACATTTCTCCAAAGAAGATATAAGTATGGCCAATAGACACATGAAAAGATGTTCATCATCACTAATCATCAGGGAAATGCAAATCAAAACTACACTAAGATACCACCTTACACCCGTTAGATTGGCAAAAATATCCAAAACCAAGAGTGACAAATGTTGGAGAGCTTGTGGAGAAAAAGGAACCCTCATACACTGTTGGTGGGAATGCAAACTAGTGCAACCACTATGGAAAACAGTATGGAGATTTCTCAAAAAGTTAAAAATAGAAATACCCTATGACCCAGCCATCCCACTAGTGGGTATCTATCCTAAGAACCTGAAATCAGCAATCCCAAGAGTCCCATGCACCCCTATGTTCATCGCAGCATTATTTACAATAGCCAAGACGTGGAACCAACCTACATGCCCAGAAACTGATGATTGGATAAAGAAGATATGGTATATATACACAATGGAATACTACTCAGCCATAAAAAGGACAAAATTGTTCCATTCGCATCAACATAGATGGACCTTGATGGTATTATGTTAAGTGAAATAAGCCAGACAGAGAAAGACGAACTCTATATGACTCCACTTATAGGTGGAAGTTAACATATAGACAAGGAGAACTGATTGGTGGTTACCAGGGAAAAGTGGGGTGGGGGGAGGGCACAAAGGATGAAGTGGTGTACCCACAACATGACTAACAATAATGTACTACTGAAATCTCACAAGGTTGTAATCTATCATAATCTTAATTAAAAAAAAATTGCTTTTATGAAAACGCTACCTATAGTGACAATTGCAAAAACTTTGAGGGATCAGATATTTGGGGCCCTGCATGAGATAAACACTCCAATCTTTCCTCAGTGGTTTCCAGTCTTTGTACCACGTGGGGTTCTTTTCTTTCTTTCTTTTTTTTCTTTTTGGCTGTTAAATGTAGATCATGAAACCTGCATTTACATGCACAAATCAAGCAAAGAGCAAGAGAATTGTTTTCCTGGCTTAGAGTAAGAGGGACTTCAACAGGAATGGATGACGAAAGGCATTGGGAAAGAGACACCCGAAACTGAACAAGAGATGCTCAAAATCGACCGTGGCACTTTGTACAAGCGACACAGTATATGAAGATAGGGACACAGATGTGGGCAAGAGCTGGGATTAAATTACTTTTCACAAATTAAAAAAAAAAAAAAAGTAGATTAGTGGATGCCTCGACATGGGGGATGTGAGAGGTGATGAAATGGAAGGTACCTGCTAAAGAATATGGAATTTCTTTCTTGGGGTGATGAAAATCTTCTAAAATTTATTGTGGTGATGGCTGCATACCACTGAATTACATACTATAAATGGGTTAACTGCATGCTATGTGAAATATACCTCAATAAAGCTGTTATCAAAAAAAGTTCCAATTTCCCATGCAATCCCCACTAGAACAAGTAGAGCGGGATATTCTCTGAAAACTTTCACACAGCAGTATGCCTTGGAGGCAGAGAAGGAACAAAGCAAATAAGTAAATATACTGAAGATAATGGGAGCCACCTTTCTCACTATCAGAGAAGGGGTTTATAAAAACAGAAAAGGGAAAGTCAAAGGTGTTGGACTAGAATTGGGGATACCGACGTGAATTCAAGATTTCTTGAATTCACAGAAACAGATACAAATGCTTGTGTATGTATGGTGTACATATATATATATGTGTATCTATTTCCTATCTCAGTCCACTGAGAGAGCCTATAAGCAATGATATCCCAGGAACGAGCACACTGAGTGCCCAGATCTGGGTTTCTAAATGCCATCCTCCACTAAAACAAACCAGGTTCCTTAGGAGAAATAACTGATTCTAGAGAAATAACTGATTCTAGAGTTGAGGCAGCTTGCTCTCAAATAGTTCAGAAAAGGCTAATTATAACAAACATGCATAAACATATATGTAGGGCAAGTAGGCAGGGAGATGGAACAAATGTTGTAAAATGTTGACAACTCTGGAATCTGGATGAAGAGGATAAGGAACTTCTGGGTAAGTCTGAAATTATTTCAAAAAAAGCAACACAGAGACAACTCTCGAATTTCAAAGATTAAAGAATCCTAAGAGCATGGAAATGA
Source organism: Equus asinus (assembly GCF_041296235.1). Taxonomy (NCBI): domain Eukaryota; kingdom Metazoa; phylum Chordata; class Mammalia; order Perissodactyla; family Equidae; genus Equus; species Equus asinus. Next base: position 109,704,278 of record NC_091792.1, on the reverse strand, counting down.
AAGAAAACACGTTATCTACAATGGAAAAAAGAAGTAAGGCTGGCTTCAAATTTTCTACTCATAAGCATTAGATATGGTGAGTCAAAAGAGCAATAGCCAGATAGTTTAAAGGAAAATGGATTATGAATCAAGACTATTTTTACTATTCAACTGGTTGTTCACTGTGTTTAAAAAAAAAAATCCTGAGTCCTTGTGAGCCTATGTAAGAATGTCTACCAACTTTACAAAGAGGTAACAAGCATATCTGTTACGACAATAAGTATAAATGTGCTAAACACTAAAGGAAAAAATACTGATAGAGCCAGTTAAAAATAAAAATTCAATCACGTGCTATTTCTAAGTCACTTTGTTTTAGTTCTGTAAGAAAGGTTAAGTGAAAGGATGAACAAAGATCTACGAAACAACAAATCAAAAGAAAGCAGGGGTCACAATATTAATATCCAACAAAACAGACTACAAGGTAAAAGCATTTTAACAGGATCAAGAGATAAATCTGACCGAAGCAGGTACATTCCCTATGAAGGCTTACATGCTCAATAATAGTGCTGAAACATACAAAGCAAACACTGCAGGAAACAGAAGGAGAAAGAGACCGACCATTGCAAGGAAGCACTTTACTGCAATTCTGGCAGTCCTTAACAGACTTCACAAATCAAAAGTAAGGATACAAAGGATCGGAATAGTGTCAAATGTAACACCTCCAAATCTAAGATTCTGGTCTTTTCCCCAAAATCTGCTCCTTTCCTAGCAGTCTCCAAATCAAGTAACAGCAAAGCCATTCTTTCAGGTGCTCAGGCCAAAAATCTTCAAATTATCCTTGATACCTCTTTCTCTTACCCCCATATCCCACCCATCGGAAAATCTAGTTGACTCTACCTCCAAAAATACCTAAAATTCTACTACTGCTCTCCACCTTCCACTGATATCACTCTAGTCCAAGCCGCCATCACTCGGAGTATTACTATCCCACCAACTGGCCTCCCTGCTTCCAACCTTACACTAGTCCCTTCAAACTCCTCAGTTCATCCCTCACACAGCAGCCACAGAGATTCTGTTTCCAGGTCTGTCATGGCTCTCCTCTGCTCATAACCCTCTAAGGGCTTCCCAACTCTCTTAATAAAAGCCAAAAATCCTTACAATAGCCTTTAATATCCTATGTGATCTTTCATTCTTGTTACCTCATGACATCATCTCCTCCTACTCTATCCCTCTCTTCCTCTGCTCTAGCCCTCCTAGTCTCCTCTGTGTTTCTGGATCAGAAAAGACTCTTTATCATATCAGAAACTTTGCCCTTGATCTTCCCTGTGTCTGGGGCACTACTTCCCCAAAGAGCTGCTTGATTTGTTTTCTCATCTCTTTTATATCTTTGCCCAAATGATCAATTCCTCACTGAGGCCTTTTCTGCCAATCCACCTAAATATATAACCCCCATTTCCCAGCCCCAAATCCCTGCCTTATTTTTCTACTCTCAATATCCAACAACTCCTAAGTTCTGCTATCTTTTTTTACTGTCTTTCATCCTGGCCTCCCATAGAAAGTAAGCTCCAGGAGGGTAGAAACTTCATCACTACTACCTACATCCCTAGCTCCTAGAAGAAAATATTGTAAGTATTCCACAATATTCCATAAATATTTTAAAATTCCATAAATATTCAAAGTATATTCAAAAATGCATATCCACTTATATTATCAACAAAATTATGAGTGGATATACATATTTTTAAATCCTTATCTATACACAAAAAAAATTACATTCTTTTTCAAGATTTTTATTCTTCCATGAGGCTTATGTGTTCTAAGTATGCTCTAGAACACAAAAAAAACTTCAATAAATTCAAAGAATAAATAACACAAGCCAAAGTTCCCTAGATCAATAAAATGAAACTAGAAATTATCAACAAAGAGCAAAGCAAAACACAACTTTACTTAGACTAACGGCCAACGTTGCATATTTATCATATGTCAGGTATTAAACTAAGCAAGGAATGTGTATTCATCCTGAGATCCATCTATGGGATTGGAACTGATTTCACCATTTTATAGGTAAGGTAAATCTAAAAACACTGAAACTTCTTACTCAAGATAACATAGGTAACAAGTGATAGAACTGGATTCAATCCCAGGTTCCTGACTCTGGAGACCAAAGCTCTTGACTAATGTTCTTTTAAATAACTGCTGGGTCAAAGAAAAATCACTATAATTTAGAGTACGCTACTACAAAAACATTATGTAAAAAAAAAAAAAAAACTATAAAATTAAGCCAAAACTATACTCAGGAACATTCACTGCTTTTTCTTTACCACATAAAAAGAAAAAAATAAATATAGAAAGCATTCAACTTAGAGGAGAAAAAGAATAAAATAAATCTAAACACAGGGAGAAAAAAGAATTTAAAAGGAAAAAGAATTAGCAAATTAAGAAACAAAAAACAGTATAACAGATTATATTCCAAGCACACATTCTTTCTGTGCTTTTCTTAACGGCATATTCTTTTACATTCTTTTCTTAATGGCATAAAAAATTACAAAACTCTCTATTAAAAGGCATTTTTAAAACTTTATTATGGGAAAGTTTCAAACATATTCACAATAGAGAAAATAGTATAATGAACCTGACATAGCCATCACTCAGCTTCATTAATCAACAAAACATGGCTAATCTTGCTTCATTTATACCCTTATCAGCTTAACACTTTTTTCTTAAAGATTGGCACCTGAGCTGACAACTGTTGCCAATCTTCTTTTTTTTTTCCGCTTTTTCTCCCCAAAACCCCCCAGTATATAGTTGTATATTTTAGTTGTGGGTCCTTCAACTTGTGGCATGTGGGACGCCACCTCAGCATGGCCTAATGAGCGGTACCATGTCCACGCCCAGAATCCGAACCGGCGACACTCTGGGCCACCGAAGCGGAGCACACAAACTTAACCACTCGGCCACAAGGCTGGCCCCTTAGCCTTACATTTTTAAATACTAAGGTAGATATCTTAAGTGCCAATTATTTCATTATATCCCACTTCACGGAAAGAACTGTCACTCATCTCTCATTCTTTTTCTGATTCTTATTTCCCTCCCTCTTTCTCTCTCACCTAAGTATAAGGTCTTACAAATCTCTGAACATACGGTAATGTTCTTAAGAGTGAATCCTCAATACACATTTGCCATTGATGCTAATTTAAACAAAACATAGCACACTTTACTCCATATGCATAATGCCATAAAAATCAAGACAGCAGAAAATAAACAATAACTTACCTGAACTTTCCTGAACTTCCTTATCAACCACTTCAGAATTATTCATTTCAGACATTAAATAATTCTTGGGAGTGGAAGGTCCACTTAGGAAAAAAAAAAGTAAACCATAAAATTTGTGCTTTTATAATACATGTATCTAATGTATCTACCTTAATGGTATTTTTCTCCTAAAACTGCCACAGGTTTCTTTTTTATGAAACCAATAGTGATGTTATATAGGTCACCAATAATATACTTACTTGCTGCACAAAACAAAGAATCTACAATTTAATCCCATAATTGACTGTCAAACATGATACAGAATTTTATAACCTTTTAAACTAATTCATGAATCAGTTGTGAATTTAAGTCAACACAAATAACATTCTTCAATAAAAATCAAATTATAAGAACTAAAATTAGACATAAATCAGCTTATCGTAATTTTTCATAAAAACTATAGCCAAAAACAAATGGAATTTAAAATGTAGTCCAGAAATTGTTCAGAGATGATTCAGCTTATCCCAGTCCTAGATCCCTTTCCTCCTATTATGAAGCCCGGATCGGTCTAGTGGTCACAACCCACCAAATAGTAACAAAATCTTAACCATTCTTTAAAAGTCTGAGAATTGCTATAATTTACCATTTCTTCATTTTAAAAAAGGGTATATGACTTCATATATTGTAAGAGTAGGTTAATTTGATTTGCTCACTGAGTGTGCATGCTCTAAACATATATCCACAAATTCTTAGATACTCCTCCTTTCAAGACATAGAGCCTAATTCCCCTCTCCCTGAATGTGGTCTGGACTTAGTGACTTGTTTGTTAATAGAAAAAAGTGGAAGTGACAGCATGCAACTTCAGAGACTAGGTCATTAAAAGGCATTATGACCTGATTGTAGTCATACTTTGTTTTGGATCACTCACTTTGTGGGAAGCCAGCTTCCATACTGAACAGCCCTATGAAGAGTGCCACATGACAAAGAACTGGGGCCTCCAGCTAAAAATCATGTGAACGAGCTATCTTATAAGTAGATCCACTAGTTCCAGTCAAGTCCTTCAAAGGACTGCAAACCAGACAAACATCTTAAATGCAAACACCTCATGAGAATCCCTGAGCCAGAACTAGCCAGCTAAGCCTCTCCTAAATTTGTGACCCACAGAAACTATGAAACAATAAATGTTTGGAAGTCACTACTAAGTTTGGGGTAATTTGTTACACAGCAATGAGTAACTAATATAGTGAGTAAATCCTATTATCTTTAGCACACACATATACCTTTCTTCCAAAACTGAAGTCGTAGGCTCTCCAGAATCCAAGTTAAACTCTGCTGGTGTCTTGCATGTATATCCACTGGTCTGAGACTTCAGATGAACATTTTGTGAAGTCATAACATTAGCTTGATCCTTTGGGCTTCCTGTATCTCTATTAAAATGAAAAATGTATAATTATTTACATTTCTTCATAAAATATTTCTATCAGAAACAAAACACAGGTGGGTAGACAACATAATATTGACTATAAAAAATATCAGATAACCCTGTTCAGGTCCTAGGACTTACAGCTAGCCCAGGAAGGAAATTTGATTCTAGAACCTACCAAGAGTTTTAATTTGAAAAATTCTGATAAGAGAAATGGTACAGACCTGGTCTAAGATGGAAGGGATGACAGGAAGACACTGGGAGACATTACCTACAGGTTCTTATGATGTATACTGCACAACTAAGCTATCACAATTTTTTTGGGAAATCCACAAACAATAGAAATTGTTTTCTTTGACATCCCTTGTCAGCCTACTGAGGAACAGTAGGGTACTCAGAGGGACTCAGGCCCATCTCTTTGGTAGCTACCAGCTAACTAGTTTACCCCCAATATATGCAAACAAGGTACACTATTTCCAGACTGCATAATTTTCTCTTCTCTCTTACAAATCCTATGTTTTAATTTGTTTCTTGAATCAGTCTACCAGCCTACTCTTACCATATGTGAGAAAATAATTTGCATCCAATATAACTAAAAAGCATGCAAACTTTTGAGTATTCTTTGATAATTTATTTCTGGAGGTTCTAATGTCCAAGTCCTACCATCAAAGTCAAAAGAAATAAAAGGGATTATAACCATGAACAATTATATGCCAACAAGTTAGGTAACTCTAGGACAAATTGCAAGAAACATACAAATTACCAAAACTGATTGAAGAAGAAATAAACTATCTCAAAAGACCTATAACAAGAGAACGAATGAGTAATCAGAAAACTACCAAGTGGCCGTCCCCATGGTGTAGTGGTTAAGTTTGGCATGATCTGCTTCTGCGGCCCGGGTTCACAGGTTTGAATCCCAGGCGTAGACCTATACCACTTGTCAGCCATGGCAGCTGTGGCAGCAACCCACATACAAAATAGAGGAAGACTGGCACAGATGTTAGCTCAGGGTGAATCTTCCTCAGCAAAAAAACCCCACAAAAAACCCACAACTACCCAGAAAGAAAAGCCCAGATCTAGATGGTTTCACTGCTGAATTCTACTAAGCATTCAAAGAATACAAATCCTTCACAAACTCTTAAAAAAAAATATTACTTCTCAACTCACTTTATGAAGCCAGTATTATCGAGATACCAAAATTAGACAGATATCAGAAGAAAACTACAAACCAAAAAACTCAACAATATACTAACAAACTATATCTACTAACTTATTAAATAGAATTATACATCATGACCAAATGGGATTTATACCAGAGATGTAAGCTTGGTTTAATATCCAAAAACCAATTAATGTAATACATCACATCAGTAATAAGCAAAAATCACATGATTATCTCAATAGCTATAAAAAAAGCACCTAACAAAATCCAACATGTTTTCATGATAAAAACACTCAACAAACTACAAATAGAAGGGAATCTCTCCAACCTGATAAAGGGCATCTATGAAAAACTCACAGCTGACAACATACTGACTGGTGAAAAGACTAAATAAATTCTTTCCCCTTCAGATTAGGAAAAAGACAAGGAAGTCTGCTACTGCCTCTTCTATTGAACACTGTACTGAAGATTTTAGCCAGGGCGATTAGGCAAGAAAAAGAAATAAAAAGCACCCAGATTGAAAAGGAAGAGGTAAAACTATCTCTATTCACAAATGACATGATCTCGTACTCAGAAAATCTTACAAAATCCACTAAAGAGCTACCAGAACTAATAAACGAGTGCAGCAAGGTTGCAAGATACAAGATCAATATACAAAAGTCAATTCTACTTCTATACACTTGCAGTAAACCACCCAAAAATAAAATTTAAAACACAATTCCATTCACAATAGCATCAAAAGGAATAAAATACTTACAAATGAATTTAACAAAAGCAGCGTAAAACTTATGCTCTGAAAACATTGTTGAAAGAAATTAAAGAAGATCTCAATAAATGGAAAAACATCCCACGTTCATGGATCAACAGATTTATTGTTAAGATGGCAATATTCCCCAAATTCATACATAGATTCAATACAATCCCTATTAGAATCCCAACTGATGTCTGTATAAATTGACACGCTGATTCTAAAATTTATATGGAATTGCAAGGGACTCAGAATAGCCAAAACAATCCTGAAAAGGAAGAATAAAGGGAACTCACACTTCTTGATTTCAAAACTTACTGCAAAGCAATGGTAACCAAGACACGCGAGTACTGAAATAAGGACTGATACATAGATCAACAGAATAAAACTGAGAATCTAGAAATAAACTCAACATCTATAGTCAACTGATTTTTAACAATAGTGCCAAGACCATTCAAAGGGGAAAAAAATAGTCTTTTCAACAGTTATGGGACAAGTGGATAGTCACATGCAAAAGAATAAAACTGGACTCTTACTTCACAGCATATATAAAAATTAACTTGAAAAGGATCAAAGACCTAAATGTAAGAGTTAAAATTTTAAAACTGTGAGAAGAAAAGACAGGGGCAAATCATCATGAACTTGGATTGAGTAAAGGATTCTTAGATATGACACCAAAAGCACACGCAACAAAAGATAAAATGGACTTTATCAAAATTTAAAACTTTTGTGCTTCAAAGGACACCTTTAAGAAAGCAAGAGGCAAGCCTGGTGGTGTAGTAGGTTAAGTTCACACACTCCACTTCAGCAGCCTGGGATTTGCCAGTTTGGATCCTGGGCAGGGACCTACACACCACTCATCAGGCCATGCTGTAGTGGCATCCCACATAGAAGAACTAGGACGACTTACAACTAGCATATATGACTATATACTGGGGCTTTGGGGAGGGAAAAAAGTGGAAGATTGGCAACAGATGTTAGCTTAGGACCAATCTTCCTCTCCAAACAGTGTATCTTTAGAAAAAAAAAAAGCAAGTTAAAAGATGACCCACAAAATAGGAGAAAGTATCTGCAAATCATTTATTTTACAAGGGACTTGTACCTAAAATATTCAGACCTCTTAGAACTCAAAAAAAGACAACCCAATTAAAAATCGGGCAAAGGGGAGAGAGGTGGAGCAAAATGGTGGAGTGACCTGACCCGCAACTCTCTCCCCTCCAAAGTACAACAAAGGACTGAAAAAAAAGAACCTGAATTTCAGCTAGTGAACCTAATGCCAGGACTCAGAGACCTACAGTATCAAAAGACAGAGGATGGAGCCCCTGCTGCCCACCTCAGAGGAGGTGGAACGGGGTAGGAGAGAACTTCGCTCCCTCCCCTAGAACGCGGGATCGCCACACGGGTCCGTGAAGGAGCAGGGGAGGGGTGGCATGACCAGGGGATCGTCTAGGACTCCTGCCCCTGGTACAGTGGAAACCCGCTGACGGGGAAAAGCTTCCGTGCGCAGGGACCCCATAAACCCAGGGCCCCGGGAGACCAGAGAACAGAACTGATCGAATCCAGATCTGTGCGCAAGATAAACTGCCCCCGGCCTCACCCCCTGCCCCAAAACCGCACTGGGCGCCACCGTCTTGCCCGAAGGCAGAGAGCTCAGAACGCGTGGCACTCGACCCCTATCTAGGGGCGACAGGCTGTAACTGCAACCGAATTCTACCACCATGCGAAAAAACCGCTCCTCTACCATCCAGCAATTTATAAAAGCCCCAGACCAGAAGGAAAATAATAAAAACACAGAACTAAGTCCTGAGGACTTGGAAATAGGTAAACTAAGTAAAAATGAGTTCAGAGCGGCTATAATCAAAAAACTCAATGAGGTAGAGAGAAAGATAGAGAAACAAGCCAAGTTCTGGAGTTACTTCACAAAAGAGATTGAAATTATAAAGAAGAATCAAACAGAATTACTAGAGGCGAAAAACACAATGGACCAGATAAAACAGAATACGGATTCCCTGAATGCCCAGGTAGACTCCATAGAAGAGCAAATTAGCATAATCAAAGATAGACAGGCTGAATGGCTCCAGACAGAGGAACAAAGAGAACTAAGGATTAAAAGGAATGAGGAAAGTATTAGAGAGATAGCAGATTCAATGAGGAGAAAGAACTTAAGGATCATAGGAATTCCCGAGAACATGGAAAAGGAAAATGGAGCAGAAAGTGTGCTTAATGAAATTATAGAAGAGAACTTCCCAAATATACGGATTGAGGGAGAAATGTGTGTAGAGGAAGTCTTCAGATCTCCTAGATTTGTCAATGTAAAAAGACCTACTGCAAGGCATATAGTAGTACAAATGGCAAAAATGAATGACAAAGAAAGAATACTCAGGGCTGCAAGATGAAAGAGAATAACCTACAAAGGAGCTCCTATCAGACTTTCAGCGGATTTCTCTGCAGAAACCTTACAAGCTAGGAGAGAATGGAGTGACATATTCAAAACTTTAAAAGATAAAAATCTTCAGCCAAGAATACTCTATCCAGCAAGAATATCCTTCAGATATGAGGGAGAAATTAAATCTTTTCCAGACAAACAAAAGTTAAGGGAATTTGTAATGAAAAGTCCTCCACTACAAGAAATCCTCAAGAAGGCTCTCATACCTGAAAAAAGAAAAAGGGGAGAAAGGGGTCACAAACCACAGAGTAGGGAGACAGATAAATAGAACCAGAATAGGATAGCAAATATTCAACTGTAGCATTAGGATAAAGGTAAGGAAACTACCAAAGCAAAGACGATCTTATCACTCTAACTACACACTAATAACACAAGTTGGAATAAGAAATGAAAATAATAATTTAGGAAGGGAAAAGCAAAGGGGCTAAATTAGTCTAGGCAAAGTAAGTAAGAGACCACCAGACAATAGACTCTATTATACACGAGATTCTAAATACAAACTTCAGGGTAGCCACTAAACTAAAAAACAGAACAGAGCCACAACACATAAATAAGGAAAAATCTAAGAAACCCAGCATAAGAAATTGCAGTATCAAATGGGTAGGATAAAGCACACAGGAAGAGAAAAGCAGGAAAGCCACATAATGAGCAACAGATTGACAGCTTTAAGTCCACATGCATCAATAATCACACTCAATGTAAACGGACTGAACTCTCCAATAAAAAGACACAGAGTGGCAAAATGGATTAAAGAACAAGATCCAACAATTGGTTGCCTCCAGGAAACACACCTCAGCCCCAAGGACAAACACAGGCTCAGAGTGAAGGGGTGGAGAACAATACTTCAAGCTAATAGCAAGGAAAAAAAAGCAGGTGTTGGAATTCTTATATCAGACATAGTGGATTTCAAAATAAGACAGGTAAAGAGAGACACACAGGGACAATATATAATGATCAAAGGGACACTTCATCAAGAAGAAATAACGCTCATAAATATCTATGCACCCAACATAGGAGCACCAAGGTTCATAAAGCAACTATTAGCAGACCTAAAGGAAGATGTTAAAAACAACACAATGATAGTAGGGGACCTCAGCACCCCACTCACATCAATGGACAGGACAGATCATCCAGACAGAAAATCAACAAAGAAATAGAGGAGCTAAATGAAAAACTAAAACAATTGGACTTAATAGACATATATAGATCACTTCATCCTAAAACAGCAGAATACACATTCTTCTTAAGTGCACATGGGACATTCTCAAGGACAGACCATATGTTGGCAAGTCTCTACAAATTGAAAAAAATTGAAATAATAACAAGCATCTTCTCCAATCATAATGCTATAAGGCTAGAAATTAATTACAAGAAAAAAGCTGAGAAAGGCACAAAGATGTGGAGACTAAACAATACACTACTGAACAAGCAATGGATCATTGAAGAAATTAAAAAAGAAATCAAAAAGTACCTGGAAACAAATGAAAATGATAACATGCCATACCAACTCATATGGGATACAGCAAAAGCTGTATTAAGAGGAAAATTCATCGCAATACAGGCACATCTAAACAAACAAGAAAAATCCCAAATAAGCAATCTTAAACTACACCTAACCAAACTAGAGAAAGAAGAACAAATAAAGCCCAAAGTCAGCAGAAGGAGAGAAATAATAAAAATCAGAGCAGAAATAAATACTATTGAAACAAAAAAGGCGGTAGAAAGGATCAATGAAACAAAGAGCTGGTTCTTTGAGAAGATAAATAAAATTGACAAACCCCTAGCCAGACTTACAAAGAAAAAAAGGGAGAAAGCTCAAATAAACAAAATCAGAAATGAAAGAGGGGAAACAACAACAGACTGCAGAAATACAACGGATTATAAGAGAATACTACGAAAAACTCTATGCTAACAGAATGGATAACCTAGAGGAAATGAATAAATTCTTAGACTCCTACAATCTCCCAATCACTCAAGAAGAAGCAGACAATTTGAACAGACCAATCACAAGGAAAGAGATTGAAACAGCAATCAAAAACATCCCAAAGAATAAAACCCCAGGACCAGATGGCTTCCCTAGGGAATTCTACCAAACTTTCAGAGAGGATTTAATACCTATCCTTTTCAAGCTATTCCAAAAATGAGGGAGGATGGAACACTTCCTAACACATTCTATGAGGCCAACATCACACTGATACCAAAGCCTGACAAGGACACCACGAAAAAAGATAACTACAGGCCAATATCACTGATGAACACAGATGCAAAAATTCTAAACAAAATTTTGGCCACCAGAATTCAGCAATTCATCAAAAGGATCATACATCATGATCAAGTAGGATTCACACCAGGGACACAGGGATGGTTCAACATCTGCAAATCAGTCAATGTGATACACCACATCAACAAATTGAGGAATAAAAACCACACGATCATCTCAATAGATGCAGAGAAAGCATTTGACAAGATCCAACAGCCATTTATGATAAAAACTCTGAACAAAATGGGCATAGAAGGGAACTGCCTCAACATAACAAAAGCCATATATGACAAACCCACAGCCAACATCATACTTAATGGGCAAAAACTGAGTGCCATCCCCCTGAAAACAGGAACAAGACAAGGATGCCCTCTATCACCACTCTTATTTAACATAGTACTGGAGGTCCTGGACGGAGCAATCAAAAGCAAGAAAAAGGAATAAAAGGAATCCAAATAGGGAGGGAAGAAGTGAAACTCTCGCTGTTTGCAGACAACATGATCTTATATATAGAAAACCCCAAAGAATCCATTGGAAAACTCTTAGAAGTAATCAACAACTACAGCAAAGTTGCAGGGTATAAAATCAACTTACATAAATCAGTAGCATTTCTATACTCTAATAACGAACTAACAGAAAAAGAACTCAAGAACACAACACCATTCACAATCGCTACAAAAAGGATAAAATACCTGGGGGTAAATTTAACTAAGGAAGTGAAGGACCTATATAATGAAAATTACAAGGCCTTTCTGAGAGAATTGGATGACAACATAAGGAGATGGAAAGACATTCCACGTACATGGATTGGAAGAATAATAAACATAGTTAAAATGTCCCTTCTACCTAAAGCAATCTACAGATTCAACGCCATCCCAATCAGAATCCCAATGACATTCTTTACAGAATTAGAACAAAGAATCCTAAAATTTATATGGGGCAACAAAAGACCCCGAATTGCTAAAGCAATCCTGAGAAAAAAGAACAAAATGGGAGGCATCACAATCCCTGACTTCAAAACTTACTACAAAGTTACAGTAATCAAAACAGCATGGTACTGGTACAAAAACAGGTGCACAGACCAATGGAACAGAAGTGAAAGCCCAGAAATAAAACCACACATCTATGGACAGCTTATCTTTGACAAAGGAGCTGAGAGGATACAATGGAGAAAAGAAAGTCTTTTCAACAAATGGTGCTGGGAAAACTAGAAAGCCATATGTAAAAGAATGAAAATTGACCATTCTTTTTCACCATTCACCAAAATAAACTCAAAATAGATCAAAGACCTAAAGGTGAGACCTGAAACCATAAGGCTCCTAGAAGAAAACGTAGGCAATACACTCTTTGACATCAGTATTAAAAAGACCTTTTCAGACACCATGTCTTCTCAGAGAAGGGAAACAATAGAAAGAATAAACAAATGGGACTTCATCAGACTAAAGAGCCTCTTCAAGGCAAATGAAAACAGGATTGAAACAAAAAAACAACCCACTAACTGGGAAAAAATATTTGCAAGTCATATATCTGACAAAGGCTTAATATCCATATTATATAAAGAACTCTCACAACTCAACAAAAAAAAAATCAAACAACCCGATCAAAAAATGGACTGGAGACATGAACAGACATTTCTCCAAAGAAGATATACAGATGGCCAATAGGCACATGAAAAGACGCTCATCATCGCTGATCATCAGGGAAATGCAAATCAAAACTATACTAAGATATCACCTTACACCCATTAGAATGACAAAAATATCTAAATCTAATAGTAACAAATGTTGGAGAGGTGGTGGAGAGAATGGAACCCTCATACACTGCGGGTGGGAATGCAAACTGGTGCAGCCACTATGGAAAACAGTATGGAGATTCCTCAAAAAATTAAAAATAGAACTACCATACGATCCAGCCATTCTACTACTGGGTATCTATCCAAAGAGCTTGAAGTCAGCAATTCCAAAAGTCCTATGCACCCCAATGTTCATTGCAGCATTATTTACAATAGCCAAGACATGGAAGCAACCTAAGTGCCCATCAACAGATGAATGGATAAAGAAGTTGTGGTATATATATACAACAGAATACTACTCAGCTTCAAAACAGAACAAAATCATCCCACTTGCAGCAACATGGAGGGAGCTTGAGGGAATTATGTTAAGTGAAATAAGCCAGTTAGAGAAGGATAATCTCTGTATGACTCCACTCATATGAGGAATTTAAAAATGTGGACAAAGAGAACAGATTAGTGGCTACCAGGGGAAAGGTGGGGTGTGGGGTGGGCACAAAGGGTGAAGTGGTGCACCTACAACACGAATGACAAACATTAATGTACAACTGAAATCACACAAGATTGTAACCTACCATTAACTCAATAAAATAAAAAGTTAGGCAAAGGATCTGAACAGATCTTTCTCTAAAGATATGCAAATGACCAATAAGCATATGAAAAGATGCTCAACATCATTAATCATCTAGGAAATGCAAACGAAAACCACAATGAGATACCACTTCATACCAACCAGGATGGCTGTAATCAAAAAGTCAGATAATAACAAATGCTGACAAGAATGTGGAGATATTGGAACCTTCACCCACTGCTGATAGGAACGTAAAATGGTGCAGATGCTTTGGAAAACAGTCTTGCAGTTCCTCAAACAATGAGTTACTATGATTCAGCAATTCTACTCCTAGGTATATATCCAAGAGAAGTGAAAACATATGTCCACATAGAAACTTACAAATGTTTATACCAGCATTATTCATAACAGCCAAAGGTAGAAACAACCAAAACATCCGTCAATAATGTATGGATAAACACAACACAGTATAAAATATTATTAGCCATAAAAAGAAATGAAGTACTGACACATGCTACAACATGAATGAAACTTGAAAATATTATGCAAACTGAAAGAAGCCAGTACAAAAAAACTCATACTATATGATTTCATTCATATGGAAGTCTAGAATAGAGAAATCTATAGACAGAAAGCAGATTAGTGGTTGCTTAGGGCTATGGGGGAGATGATAGTTAAAGGATACTGGTTTCTTTGTGAGGTGATGAAAATGTTCTAAAATTGACTATATTGGTAGTTTGCATCTATCTGTGAATATACTAAAAACCACTGAATTGTACACATTTCATGAGTGAATTGTATGACATGTGAGTTATCCCTCAATAAAGCTATTAAAAAAATCTAATGTAGTAAGCTTCTATTCCAACTGGCTTATAGAAATAACATAAAAATTAAGTGCTTATATAAATTCAAAATGAGAGAAACTCAGGGGAAATGGCTTATGCTTTAAATGCACTAGCTCTTTTTTTTCCTGAAAGATTTTAATAGGGAAAAAGAGTGTTAGCTCATAGTTTAATTAATGACCATTATTATGTTATTATAAGAAGCAAAAAATATCACTTTCAAACAAGTTATAAGTTTTAATACCTGCTATATACTTGTATAGAGGAAAAGTAGCTCATGTAATATTTCTAATCAGGAAGAATCCTTAGACAAATTAGATTAGTTTATTAACTTTGGCTTAAAAACTATCATCTGTCTCCTCCCTGATCTCACCACTGTGTGTGTGTTCTAGTACTGAATATTCTAGTACTGAAAAGGTTTGAATTTATTTTCCCAAAAGAAACCTAATATCAGCTTAAATTGTGTTTTCAAAACCCTTAGTTAACTTTAAGACTTCAGATTAGTGTTAAATTATACTAATTAATAATTAATCTTTGGGTATGACAAATATATGAAAAGTAAAAGGATAGATTAGAGTATACGAGGAAGTCATTTGGTTTAAAACTAATTCAGCCTGACCTTGTTTTTCCAAAAGCGCCTGATGTGGCCTGTTGAACGTGCACTGTACATCTGCTTTAAACATTTACTATGTCCCAAAGACAAGAACACTGCCCCTAAAGACAGGGATGTAACTTTCCCCAATATCAGCATTTCTTTAAGGATAAGCATTTCTTCCTGGAAACTAAGGATTAATTACCGACCTGCTGTGCAAGTTAAGCATCTGTGACAGCAGTAAAAGAGACGATCGTGTCACATGTGATGTATGCTCTTGTTCCAAGACAGTATGTATAAGCACTCTGTACACTCCACTTCTTTGGTGCCCTTCCTTCCTTAGGGAAGGAAGGCCCCAGGCCACAGTCCTCTGAACCGGCTCATAATAAACTTACCCCAATTTTGATGTATGGATTGACTATGCATTATTTGCATTGACAGATATCCGGATAATTTGCACAATAAAAAATACAAAACTGGTTTCTAAACATAGTTTTAATTTACCTCTTTCTCATACATTTTAAAACGGCCATCAATTAGGCTAAAGGATGTACCAATGCCTTTGGATGTTAATATACAATTCATGTTAGCCACTTTGAAAACAATGTTACAAGGCTTAGGTAATGTGCACCTGGGGACAGCAATAGCTAGACAGTTCTTGATTGCCTATTTTCAAATATCCCCACTACCTGGAGGAAACAGAAGTTGGTTGCTTTGAGGGTCAAAATACTTGAGACTAGGCTAAATACAACAATTACAAAGAAATGCAAATACACAAAGTAATGAATATGTTTTGTCTATCAAAGGAATTCTTGCACTTTATCAAGAAAGTAGAATTGATACAAAACATATACTATCTTATTTGATAAGATTATGTTAAAGCTGATATCAAAAAACATTTTTCATCTACTTATATATGTACATACGTTTAAACACATATATAAGCATATATTAAGATCAATTTTTAAACAGCTTATCAACAATAGAGAAAAAAATCATTATAAAAGATGGATCTCTTAAAATACCTTTTTGGCATCTCTGTCATGCTTTAAACCATTTTTAACACAAGTTCCTCACTTTCAAAAATGCTCACTTTTGTTACTGATGCACGTTTTAAACATTATCACTATAAAAAAGACTATAATCATTTACCTGCTTTTAGGAACCTATGACATATTTATATTTTAATGTAATAACCCAGTTTTCTCTGACAAGTTTTTTTTTTGCCTTTTCTGAATATTGAACAATAAAACTGTTAACATGCCTTTTATATCTAAATTATCTTTGAGCTTTCCATAAGAACCATTTGGTAACCACAACGATTTATCTTTTCACCTTATGACAGGTAGAATATCAAAATTATTAACATGTTTGCTCTCCTATGCATATTAAGTAGCTTAATGACTACACAGGCTGACTAAACAAATATCTCAAAGATCTTTGTATGAATCCAGATGCCCAACAGGCTTTCTTTTTTTCTTTTTAAAGATTGGCACCTGAGCTAACATCTGTTGCCAATGTTCTCTTTTTTTCTTCTTCTTCTTCTTCTTCTCCCCAAACACCCCAGTACATAGTTATATGTTCTATTTGTAGGTCCTTCTGGCTCTGCTATATGCGACGCCACCTCAGCATGGCTTGATGAGCGGTGGTAGGTCTATGCCCAGGATCCAAACCAGCAAAACCCTGGGCAACCAAAGCAGAGCACGTGAACTTAACCACTTGGCCACAGGGCCAGCCCTCAAATAGGCTTTCTTTTTTTTTTTTTGTGAGGGAGGTGGGACCATCCCTTTCTTTTTTTTTTTTAAAGATTTTATTTTTCCTTTTTCTCCCCAAAGCCCCCCAGTACATAGTTGTAAATTCTTCGTTGTGGGTCCTTCTAGTTGTGGCATGTGGGACGCTGCCTCAGCGTGGCCTGATGAGCAGTGCCATGTCCGCACCCAGGATTCGAACCAACGAAACACTGGGCCGCCCGCAGCAGAGCGCGCGAACCCAACCACTCGGCCACGGGGCCAGCCCCTCAAATAGGCTTTCTTAAGCAAACATTGTAGCAACTATCAACTCTGGATATTTCTAATTGGACTAACTGCTCACTGTGCACAAAAAATAATGCTTATTTTAGGAATACAGTTCAAATTTAGAAACAATGTAAATTAATCTTACCTTAACATTTCTCTCAACCCATAGCTAAGGATTCTCTGCCTTGTTACTAAAACATTGATTTATTTTTATTAACACATTCAAGTAAAAACAACTGGTGTACTAGTCAGAAGGCTTAAGTATCCAAGGACACACTATTTAATCTATGTGGACCTTCCTCATATGTAAAAATAGAGCTAATAACTAACTGTCCTATCCACTTCTCAAGAGTCTTATGCAAATTAAGTGATATAAGACAGAAGCTGATATAAATACAGGCACATCTCATTTTATTGCGCTTCGTGGATATTGCATCTTTTACAAACTGAAGGTTTGTGGCAACCCTCCGTCAACCAAGTCTCTCAGTACATTTTTCCACAGCATTTGCTCACTTCATTTCTCTGTGTCACATTTTGGTAATTCTCGCACTATTTCAAACTTTTTCATTATTATTATATTTGTTATGGTGATCTGTGATCTGAGATATTTGATGTTACTATTTTAATTGATTTGGGGTACCATGAACCATGCCCTTATAAAATGACAAACTTAATCGATAAATGGTGTATGTTCTGACTGCTCCACCTACCGGCTGTTCCCTCCACCCCTCCTGAGGCTCCCTATAATCTGAGACACATAAATATTGAAATTAGGCCAATTAATAACACTACACTGGCCTCGAAGTGTTCAAGTGAAAGGAAGAGTCACACATCTCTGACTTGAAATCAAAAGCTAGAAATGATTAAGCTTAGTGAGGAAGGCATGTTGAAAGCCGAAATAGGCCAAAGCTAGGCCTCCTGCACCAAACAATCAGCCAAGCTGTGAATGCAAAGGAAGAAGTCTTGAACGAAATTAAAAGTGCTACTTCAGTGAACACGCAAACAGTAAGAAAGTGAAACTGCCTTACTGCTGACATAAAAAAAGTTTTAGTGGTCTGGACAAAAGATCAAATCAGCCACAAAATTCCCTTAAGCCAAAGCCTAACCCAGAGCAAGGCTCTAACTCTCTTCAATTCTATGAAGGCTGAAAGTGGTGAGGAAGCCACAGAAGAAAAGTGTGAGGCTAGCAGAGGTTGGTCCATGAGGTTTAAGGAAAGAAGCCATCTCCATAACATCAAAGTGCAAGGTGAAGCCACAAGTGCTGATATAGAAGCTGCAGCAAGTTATCCAGAAGATCTAGCTCAGATCATTAATGAAGGTGGCTACACTAAACAACAGATTTTTCAGTGTAGATGAAACAGACATATTGGAAAAAGATGCCATCCACGACTTTCACAGCTAGAGAGGAAAAGTCAATGCCTGGCTTCAAAAGACAGGCTGACCCTCTTGTTAGGGTCACTAATGCAGCTAGTGACTTTAAGTTGAAGCCAATGAACATTTATCATTCCAAAAGTGCTAGGGCCCTTGAGAATTATGCTAAATCTACTCTCCCTGTGCTGTATAAATGGGGCAACAAAGCCTAGATGACAGCACATCTGTTTACAACACAGTTTACTGAATATTTTAAGCCCACTGTTGAAACCCATTGCTCAAAAAAATATTTTTCAGAATATTATTGCTCATTGACAATATACCTGGTCACCCAAGAGCTCTGACGGAGATGTACAATGAGATGAATGTTGTTTTCATGCCTGCTAACACAACATCCATTCTGCAGCCCATGGATCAAGGAGTCATTTCAACTTTTAAGTCTTATAATTTAAGAAATACATTTCATAAGGCCATAGCTGCCATAAATAGTGATTCCTCTGATAGATCTGAGCAACACAAATTGAAAAGCTTCTGCAAAGGATTCACCATTTTAGATGCCATTAAAAACATTCATGATTCATGGGAAGAGGTTCAAAATATCAACATTAACAGGAGTTTGGAAGAAATTGATTCCAACTCTCATGGCTAATTTTGAGGGGTTCAAGACTCCAGTGAAGGAAATAACTGCAGATGTAGTGGAAATAGCAAGAGACAAGAAGTAGAAGTGGAGCCTAAAGATGTGACTGAACTGCTGCAATCTCATGATAAAACTTCAATGGATGAGAAGTTGCTTCTTATAGATGAGCAAAGAAAGTGGTTTCTTGAGATGGAATCTACTCCCAGTGAAGATGCTGTGAAGATTATTGACATGACAACAAAAAATTCAGAATATTACATAAACTCAGTTGATAAAGGAGCAGCACGGTTTGACAGGAATGACTCCAATTTTGAAAGTTCTACTATGGGTAAAATGCTATCAAACAGCATCGCATGCTACAGAGAAATTGTTCATGAAAGAGTGAGTGAATCTACGTGGCAAACTTCCTTAGTGTTTTAAGAAATTGCCACAGCCACCCAACCTTCAGCAACTACCACCCTGATCGGTCGGCAATCATCAACATCAAGGCAAGACCCTCTACCAGCGAAAAGATTACGGCTCACTGAAGGCTCAGATAATGGTTAGCATTTTTTAGCAATAAAGTATTTTTTAAAGGTATGTATATTGTTTTTTTAGACATAATGCCATCATACACAACAGACTACAGTATAGTGTGATCATAACTTTTATATGCACTGGGAAACCAAAAAATTTGTGTGATCCCTTTATTGCGATATTCGCTTTATTGTGGTGGTCTAGAACCAAATGTGCAATATCTCTGAGGCATGGCCTGTATGAAAGCCTCATATAACACAGAGAGGGCATTACAAATCAGTGGGAGGAAATGCACTATTCAATAAACTGATTAGACAACTGATTATCTACATGGGGAAAAAAGAATTTAGACTTCCTCCTCCACATCAAACAAAAATAAATTACAGATGGCTTAAAGAAGTAAATATAAAAAATCAAGTTAAAGTTTTTAGAAGATAATATAGAAAATACATCTTTATGACTTTAGAGTCAATAAAACAGGAAATTCTCAAAATGCTGAAGGCTGATAAATTCAACATTAAAATTATATCTTCCATATGAAAGACATTATAGACAACCTTAAAAAGTGAAAAGACAAGACACAGACTCAGAGTGCTATTTGTAATATATGTGACCCATTAAGGATTAGAAGCCAAAGTAAATAGAGCTTCTAAAAATCAATTCTAAAAAATATAGAAAGTGAGCTAAAGGTATTAACAAGCAATTTACAAAGAGGCAATCTATTTAAAAACGGGCAAGCAACAAATGAAAACATATTTAACTGCTTAACCTCCCTAATAAGTACGGAAACGCAAATTAAATCCAGAGATACACTCCATTAGACTGACATAAAAACAAGTCTAACATCAACACATTTTGGTGAGAACATGGAGCAATGAGAATTCTTACACCATTGTAAGAATGGAGAGGGGTTGTAAACTGGATCCAATTTGGAGAGCAATCTGGCAGTCCTTAGGCAAGTTAAACATGTACATATCCTAAAATCCTGCAATTCTACTTCTTGGTATATATTATAGAGAATCTCTCACACATGTACATAGGAAGCATGTACAAAATGTCCACTGAAAAACTGTTTTAATAGTGAAAAATTAGAAACCCTTATCAAGAGACTAGATGAATATATTTTCATATACCCATATAAGGTGATACTATAAATTCAACCAACCACTTGTTTTTTTAAGTCCTGAGAGCTAGGAACAGTTTTTACATTTTTCAAAGGTTACATTTTAAATGGTGAAGGATCTACACAATAGCTCAGATTTTGCCTCTTGGCCAGTAAAGCCTAAAATATTTACTATCTGGCTCTTTAACAAAAGTTTGCCAACTTCCACTATGAAGGAATGAAAATAAAACATTTATCAACATGAACAAACTCAAAAGTATATAATGTAAAAAGCAAGTCACAGAAAGATATGTATAGTATGAAACCATTTTTATAAAGTTTTAAAACAATACCACATACCATTTATATATACAAGCACATGTAGGAAATGTATAAAAACATCCATGAGAATGATAACTACCAAATTCAGTGTAGTGGCTATCTCTAAGAAGGGAAAGAGAGTAATGGGATCAGCAAAGGTTCACATGGGATTTCAATGGTCACTATGTTTTATTTCTTAAGCAAGGTCATGGGGAATCAGGTGTTACTTTGGCGGGGGGGGGGGGAATACCTGAAATATCTCATAAAAAGAAACTGAATGAGAAAGAAGATATGAGAACGGTATGAAAAAATTAAACAGAATGTGTATGGGATTTATTTTTGCACCATAATGACATACATTAATAGTTTGGAGCACTCTTTCATTTATTTTGATACATCTGCAATATCTTGCAGTTTCTCAACAATATGTATTATTTGTTGAATAAATAAATGAAAGAATAAATGCTATATCAATAAGCAAAAATGCATAAGAATAATACTTAACTGATTAGGTTGTTAGACTGATGAGAATTCATTGAAAGCACCTAGCTAATACCTGGCACATAATAAGCACTCAAAACATGTTAACTATTATCATTTTAGGGGGAGAAGTACTAAGATGTATTCCTATTTATTGAAATCACATTAACCTCACTTAAAAGGAAGCAACTCAAACTGTACACTTAAAAATGATTAAGATGGGAAATTTTATGTTATGTGTTTTTACGACAACAAAAAAAGGGAAGCAACTCTGAGGCAACAACAATACTCACCTTATTAAATTTATCACCCACATCCCATGTGTGCTATATATTATTCCCCATTTTAATAGGAGGAATAAATTCAGAGTAGTACTTTGTGTAGGGCGTCACCCAGCTAATGGCAGAGCCTAGATTTACTACTAGGTTTGCAAGATTGCAGAGCCCTTTATGCCAATACTGCCTCTCTATAAATGATTAAATAACATAGACAAACTATTAAATGCTGAACAAAAATAACTATATTGTACACATGACGGACATTACCCAGAATGATCAAGATTTTTCTTCTTAGCCAGGTCTGCTTTGTCACTTTCCACTGACTCGTTATGGGAACAACTGGGAATTTCATCATGGTCAGTAATTCCTCCAGAATCTTTAGCATTTAAAAACTTCTGTCTTTTTGAGCTGCCTTGAGTAGCTCTCTTCTGCCCTTTACGTGGAATAGTTTTTCTCCCAATATTCTTAGATGATTGACTTGATTTTTCAACAGGTTTTTGTCTACTGTTGTGATACACTGACAATTCATTTCTTATTGAAGAATTGCTATAAACAGGATCTGAAGGATTCAATGAAAACTTAAAGTTAGCATATTTATCCAGATCATCTGACTCACTGAATAGTAACATCACTTTTATTTACACACACACACCAATCTCAGAGGCTACGTTTTCAAATTAAATTCACAAACATGTATCTCTTCAATTTTTAGATACGTGCCCCAAACTCTTTAAATATATCAGAAGCTTCCAAAAACCACCCTCTCTGGCTCTGCCCACTACTTTTCTATCCATCCTTAAGATCGTGGTATTCCTCAATGTTTCAGCTTCAGCTTTTCTCACTCTATATACTTTCTTTGAAGGAACTATCTACCCATAACTTTAATTACTATCCACATGCTAAAATTATAACATTTACCTTCTCCTCTCTACCAGAGTTTCCACTCTGGTTTTAGTTACCACCCTAAGGAAAAGTACAACTATCTACACAGATATCTATGTCAGAAATCGGAGTCATCCAAGACTCCTGCCCCTATCCACAATCTCTAAATCTTGTCAGTTCTACCTTCCTAATGCCTTTCAAATCCACTTCTTTCAAGCTCTCCTGCCTGTCATTAGCAGGCATTCTTATCTGGATTATTAAAACAGCCTCTTAATTAATCTCCCTTTCTCTAGCTTTGCTGTTCTTCAATCCATTCTTCACACTGCTTAAAGAATCATCCTTGGTTCAAGTTGGATCATTACAACCCTGCTAAAAATCTTTTAGTGGTTATTTACAGCTTAAGGATTAAGTCCAAATATTTTCAATATTAATTTACTTCTACATTTAGAGTACTTATTTCATTAACTACAACTCTCCACACTCCCCTCCAAACAAACAAACCAAAAAAAGTCAACAGTACTGAACTACTTGCATTTTTCTAAAGCACTGGTTCTTAAAAGGTGGTCCGGAAACCAGCAGGATCAGCATCACCTGGGAATTTGTGTGAACTGCAAATTCTCAGGCCTCAACCTCAGACCTCCTAAATCAGAAACTCTTGGAGTAGGGTTCAGTAATTTGTGTTTTAACAACCCTTCCAGATTAATTCTGATAAACAGCTTTAAAAAGGTCAAGTTCTCAGGTCCAAATCTCTGCACATGCTATTTCTACTTGAAACATTCCATCCTTCGTCCTCACTCACCCAATCAGCTAGCAGACTCCTAATTCATCCTTCCGGAAGCTTTCTCTAATTTCCTAGGCTAAATTAGTAGCTCTCTCAACTCTTTGATAATGTTTATGATACATCTGACTGTTTACTTATCTCTCTCCTCCAGCAGACTGAGAATTCCTTGAGACCAAGACTGGTGTTTTACCTATCTTTATATTCCCAATGCCTAACACTAGGGGCAGGACTGTGGTGGAGCAAGAGTAGCCTATGGTGGGAAAAAAAACCTTTTTTCCAGTTTCATTGAGATATAACTGACATCTAACATTTTGAAAAATGATTACTAGAGAGCAGATATTAAAAGTTTTCATCATAAGGGGAAAAAAATTCTAAGTAGGGTGGAAAATTTAAGAAGGTGCTTACTCTCAGAATCATCCAAGTACTGAGCCTGAAATCACACAACCCTGAAAGCAAGTGCCTCCTTAAACTTCCCATTCTAGGTTCCTCACTTGCCTCACTCTAGTCCTGGCATTGCCTAACACCATTTCTGCCTCACAGTGGGGACTCAATAAATGTTTCTTGACATATATAAAAAAGCAGCAGGGCTACATGTGTACCACTGGCAGCATGGTTGCTTGATTAGTGAAATAAGCAACAGACCAAGAGTCATGAAATCTGGGTTCTATTGTTTTCCATGACCTTAGTGGCAAGTCATGTTGCTTTTCTGGGCTTCAGACTTAGTTTCTTCTTCCACCAGATGAAGGAGTTTGAACTTTATGACCTTTAAAGCATTTCTCTACTTTTCTGACTCCCCACTTGACCAGAAACACAACATCTGTTTCCGACTGTTACCATAAGTCTTTTTTGGTAAGTTTCAAAGTTCCAGCGCACTTATCCAAGCTCTGTAAGATTTTTATTTATCCACATATTTACCACCTATTTACCACAGTTTCAAGCAACCTGGAGCAGAAAGGTGAGTTCTCCAAACTACTGTTACCGTAGTAGTTAACATTTTAAAAGTAATAGTTAATATTTTAATACTTAATCCTTACAACAACTTAATGAGGTAGAAGTAGTGGTAACCATACGTTACAGAATGAGAAACTGAACAAAGTAATCTAACCGAAGTGGAGGAAGCATAATTTAAACTCATATCTAACTTCAAAATCCAAAGGGGACTGCAGCAGAATAAATATTTCTTGTTGCTATCACTCAAGCATCCCAACAATTCAATAATTCATAGCAACAAGGCCTCAGAGATGTAGTACCATACTTGTACTAGTCTCTCATTCGTTGACTTAAAGGTCCCAGAGCCAACAGTATCTGCATATGTAAATGTTACCTTATCATCTACCAATCTTTCCATGAAAACCACCTTAAAATATTCAAAATTTTTCCAAAATGTACATAATCATACATTTCCATATTGTACAGAAAGAGTTGGCATAGCAGGCCTAAGAATGCTATCTTTAGAAAGGCGTGCTTGCAAAATTAGCCATTGGCTAGCATGTAGGAACCTGAATTTCAGAAGGGTTCCCATCATTTCATCATTTCCTTATTGAAAAATGTGGTTCAGTGTGCCTAAGCTGCTTTTGCAAAAAATATGGTTTATGCAAATACTTGCTTTCCTTCTGGGAGTAAAGAATTTTAGTACTGCCAGGCAGACGGTGTCTAGGTGACCAGCCCTAATAAAAACCTTGGGCACTAAATCTTTAATGAGTTTCCCCGGTAGATGACATTTCACACATTTGTCACAAGCCACTGCTGAAGGAATTAAGTGCCTCCTGTATGAATCCACTGGGAGAGGACTCTTGGAAGCTTGCACCCGACTTCCTTCAGACTTTGCCCATATACTTTTTCTCTACAGATTTTGCTTTGTATCCTCTCACTGTAAGGAAACTTGACACTTCATTATCACTCTCTCACTTCACTTTTATCTATTTCACTGAGAAAACAAAATTGGTCAGATGAGTCTATCTTTATCTTCCCACCATCAACTCTAGCAACTTACTTCCAGCTGTCCCCATATACTGTGGCTTTCCTCTTTTATGTGATATACTGTCCTTGTCCCTGTCTAAGGCTAACTCTTCTAACTGTGCGCTAGATCATATCCTCTCCTTGCTTACTCAAGACTGTGATCCTGCATTTATCCTCTACCTTTCTACAAAGATTTTAATGAGTAGATAAGCTGATGTACTATCTTGTATATTTTAAAAAATGACCTTCTCTTGACCCCACATCTGCTATGCCCCTTTATCTTATTGTCTCTCTTTCCTCACTTCCTACTCCCTCTTGAACCCACTCCAATCAAGCTTTTGATCTCATCATTCCACAAAAACCACTTTTATCAAGATGACCAACAATCTCCATGTTTCCAAAATCATACTGTCAATTCTTTGCTCCCACCTAATTCGGGACATTAGCAGTATTTAAAACAGTTCATCAACTTGATCCTTAAAATGCTTTCATTACTTTACTTCCATAACCCTAAGTTCTCCTCATTTTCCTTTAATCTCACTAACTGCTCCTTTCAGTCTCTTCTGATGGATCTTCCTTCCCCTTCCTGACTCCTAACATTAGAGCCTCCCAGGACTCAATCCTTGGCTTGCTTTCTTCTCCAGGGACTACTCCAGTCTACCACTAGGTGATCTCAAGCAGTCTCAAAGCTTTAAATATCATCTATATATTGATAACTCCCTAATTATAAGTCTTCCTAGATCTTTCCCCCTAACTTTAGATTCATTTATCAGGAGATCCCATCAATACATCAACTTTGATATCTAATTAACATATTACAACCTGAAACCTTGACATCCTTCCCAAATCTACTTCTCTCACATCTTTCCCCAGCTCCATTCTTCTACTTTTTCAGGCAAAAATACTGAATCATCCTAGCCTGCTGCTTCTCTCTCACTCCAAACCATCAGTACTCTCTGTAAGCTACCTTCAAAAAATACCTCGAATCCAACCACTTATCTCTTCTCTCCAACAATCTCCTAACTAGTCTTCATGCTTCCATTTTTGCCTAGCCCTAGTTTCCTCCCCACATAGCAGTAAGAATAATCCTTTTAAAAGATGAATCAATCAGATCGCTTTACTGTTTTTTTCCAGTAGCTTCCTTATACACATCATCTAAACCCTCTATCACAGCCTGTCTCTCTGACTTCACCTCCCCCAGCTTCCTCTTCTTCAGCCATACTGGCCTTCTTGATGTTACTCAAACATGCCAAGCATGGCCCATCAGCACCTTTACAAACACTGTTCCCTTGGTCTGGAATGCTCCAGAACAAATTATTTGTATGGTTCCCTCCTTCACTTTAGTCATATATGTGCTCTGAAAGACCATAATGGACTCTCATTGCTACCTTTTATAAAAACAGTATTCTGCTCTATCTTCCTATCCAGCCCCACCCCTGCCATCTACTTTCCATCTCTATCCTTTATTTGCTTTATTACCTATCACTGCATGAATTATATATCTATATTGTTGGTCTTTCTCCACTAGAATGTAAGTCCCGTGAGAGCAGGACTTTCTGCCTTTTTTTTTTTGAGGAAGATTAGCCCTGAGCTAACTGCTACCAATCCTCCTATTTTTTTTCTGAGGAAGACTGGTCCTGAGCTAACATCCATGTCCATCTTCCTCTACTTGATATGTGGGACACCTACCACAGCATGGCTTGCCAAGCGGTGCCATGTCGACACCCAGGATCCAAGCCGACAAACCCCAGGCCGCCGAAGCGGAACGTGGACACTTAACTCCTGTGCCACTGGGCCGGCCCTGGACTTTTGCTTTCGGTTTTGTTTTTCCACAGTTGTACCCCTATATACAGAATATGGTATATAGTACAGAATCAATGAATGTCTTCATAATTAATTAATTTAATATTTCTATTGATGACCCAATTTAACTATGTCCTCATGAGAGTTTCTCTGGAGAACAGCAGCATAAATTAAACATAAAGCCTCTTAAAGAATGATTTTTTGGGAGCTCCCAATGAACACAATTTAAATAAAAATACTTACTCTGCTCTGATTGCACCACCCACCAATTAGATGGACGCCTGGAAATTCTTCGACTTCTTGTGACAGTCAAAGTCACTTCTTCAGGTACAAGTTTGTTCTTCTTGGACTCATTTGAAAAATGCTTCTTTTTACCTTTCTTATCTTTTTTCTGAATCGCTGAATGAGGAACATTGGTGCTACTTTTCTCGCTCCCTGAAATAAAGAAAACCATAAAAACAATTCACAATCTACAGAACCAGAGTTTTGAGAAAACTACAACAGACTAAAAAAATAAAACAACCTCCTTCAACTATAGGAACTTCTTAAATTTATCCTGTGGGCTTCCTTTCATCTCTCATTTTTTAAAAGTCATATGTTCTCAATAAGATTTCTGTCACTTAAATGCAACCTTTCACACTGCTTGATAACTAACATATCCTCCTAAGCCAAAAAAACAAGCATACACTGAAAAGCAAAAATAAAATATATGGTGCCTTCCAACTACTCACCAATGTCCCAAATAAAAAAGGGTAACTACTGCTTTTCTGTTTTGAAATAATTGATGTTTTTTGTCAATCTTATTTTTGGAAGATGAGATTTAAGGTGAGTTTTCTCTAAAGAGATCTTTTCTATATGAAGGAAAAAGGTTGTTTCCGTGAATAGAATTTAAAAAGAGAAAACAGAATGAAAAGAAACATGGATATAGCAAGCAACACATAGTTAATGAAAAGGTTTGGCATCAATAGTAACTTCATTTTACTACAAAGGCAAATGGGTAAGAAAAGAACCTAACAGAAGGGACAGATAAATTCTAATTTTGTTTTTGTGATGGACTACTAGGAAGAAGAGGAAATCATGGAAATAAAGGCTATTTTAATGTAAATATTGCAGCTGAGAGGGGCGCAACCACCAAAATGGGTTGGACAAAGGAGAATTTCTTTTTTTAAGACATAAGTTCAAAAAATGCTATTAGAAAAAATGTAAAATTTTCTTGACCATCAAATACATCAAGAAACCAGCATTTATTAAGCACCTGAGACAAAGATTTCCATGGGGTCCAAGGAAGAGATTAAAATCCTATCAAGTAGGAAAGATTCATAGAGTAAATAAATTGCACAAAAGTGTGTAAGACCAATGGAGCAGGCATTATATATAATCATATAATTAAGTATTAAACTCTACAGAATAAAAAGAAAAGAAGAAAGGAGAATATATAATAGGGGCTGAAATCTGGAAATACAGAAAATACAAGACTAGAGCTTTCACTAAAAAGGTAAATTTGGGGAAATAATTCAGACAGAGATGATATCTAATACAAAGGAATAATTTTCTCAAAGTATGACTATAAAGGAAGAGCAAAGGGTAAACAATTAAACTTGGGGAATATGGAGAGTCACCAAAATTTATAGGTGAAATGAGGAAAAGTAATCAATAAAGAAGACATAGAAGGAAATCAAACAAAGAAATAGGGAGGAGAATCAGGACATTACAGTATCAGAAATTAGCTAATGCTTAGTTAGGACAGAATGAACACTGCATCTTAGTCATCTTTACTATCTATAGCATATAACATTGTGTTTGGCACATAGGCTTTCAATAAATAGGCACTGAAATAATGAATTCAGGCTGAAGCCAATATTTCACTAGGCAATGAAAAGGCAAAAGTGCTACCCAACATGAGCTATTTTAGGTACTATTCAGATTTTTGATACTCAAAGTATGGTTCACAGATCAGATATATCAGCATCACCTGAAAGAGATTGTTTGGAAATACAGAATCTTGGGTCCCACCCCAGACCTACCTAAATCAATTTAGTAATCAGTATTTTAACAAGATCCTCAGGGAATTCAAATGCAAATACAAGTTTGAAAAGCACTCTTCTAGGTAATTTGGTCATTCTCTCGTTAAATTTGATTGGGGAACAGAAGGACAGAAGAAAATGAGGCAAATTACATCAAGATCCCTTACAGTAGTATCACTCTCTAATTCTGTTTTGAGGATAAGCTATAGCATTTGGCAATATTTTGAATAAAGATAAAGAGAACTGATTCATGCTTATAAAAAAAGTAAAAGAAAAATAGTAGCTTCAATGATACTGAACCAGGTACAAAAAAGTTGATGAAAAAGGAAAGAATGTACTTTACCAATATAGTGCTTAATAATAGTAACAACCAAGATTTTGGAAGTGATGAAAATGGGAGATATTGGAAGAGCCATCATATATTAAGTAAAAACTCAACATAAAAGAAAACCTTTTAGGGAGTAGATGTAGAAAATGATAAAGGGTCAATTTACAAAACACTAAAGCAAGTATAGAGACTTTAACATGGTTGCCACTGATTAGTAGTTTAAGGAATTATCTGTATAACCGCAAGAATCCTCACGGATGAACATCATTTTCCTGCCCCCTATCTCTACCCTCATCTCTGTTCTCCAACTCCTTTTCTTCTGTTTCTCCCTTTTTTTCTTCCCTTATGGTTGTCAAAAATATCCTCAGAAATTGCTTCAACAAATGAAAGGTGGTCATGACGACAGAGATTATTGCCCATGTTCACAAATCAACTTCTAAAACATCAACATGAACAATGATTTAAGGGAAAAGAATATGAAGGGAAAAATGCCATCACCAAAGACTTGTGTGGATGATGACACAGAGAAAGAATATCATACAAAGTCAAAAACAAACCAATTAATATAATCATTTCAGAAATCAGTTCCAGATCAGGAAAGATTAGAAACTGAATAACAAAGAATTTAGAAAACTAATAAACAAGAACACATACAGAAGATATAACTGATATATGAACAGTTGGTAATGTGAAGAGAGTTACTTAGAACTGAGGGGACATATGTCATAAGTAGCATAATAGCTAGAAAAAGAGATGACTTGTAAGTGATAAATTTCTACCACTGTAGAAAATTTTGCATATTTACATGTAAAGGAGTAGGATTCTGAAGGTGGGGCATTTTTTAAAAAGCAAAATTATTCATCCAAAATAGAGTAATACTTCTGTCACTGGTAATAATGTATTCCGATGACCCACAGAGGTGATAAGTGCTAAGGCTAAGATCTTGGGACTATTTTAGGAGTAGAACAAATATTGTCCTGTTCTTGTGGAGCTTTCAGTCTAGACTCGAGTTAAAGTCAGAAATTCAGCAAGTAATTATAACTTTGATAAAATGAAAAGGTTACTATTGGAGCATAGGTAGGAACATATCGCGGTGAGGGACAACAATCAAAGAAAGTGATATTTAAACTGAGTACAAAACTTGGTAGTGGACCCAG